>NC_135776.1:13034413-13334413 GCF_028453695.1 Augochlora pura | reverse complement strand
GGAAAATTTTGGAGAATTTTGGATAAGAGAAAGTATAAAAATATACTCGAAGAAAATCTGCACTCAAGTGCGATTAAGCTTCGTCTGGAAGTTCACAACTATTTTCAACGCGACAACGACCCGAAGCATACTGCTCAGATTGTTCGTGAGTGGATACTTTACCACGTTCTCCATTTTTTACATACACCTCCTCAGAGTCCAGATACAAATCCTATAGAAAATTTATGGGCGGAAATAGATAAAAGACTGCACGAGCATGAAATTTTCAATAAACAAATGCTAAAAAAACAAAATTTTGGAAGTTTGGAATAGTATTGAACCAAATATCACATTAGTCCTGGTAGAAAGTATACCAAATCGGTTAAACGATATAATAAGGCACAAAGGTGGACCCACTAAATACTAGAAAATTAATATAAAGCAAAAAATCTACTCTAATATGCGATTTTTTGACAAAATCTATACTTGTACGAATATTTTTGTGGACTGTTATTACGTATTACGAGGAGTAAAATCAATATATTTTTGTTATAATTTGGTATTAATAAACTTTATACATGTGTTCATTCATAACGAAAAGTTTCCCTTAGAAGCAATGAGGGTACGAATACTTATGGGACTAACTGTAAATCAGTGACCAGTGTAATCTTGATCCTTCAAAGAACGTCTCACGGTATCAGAAATGCACAGAATAAGTAGATAATTTTTCTTACAGTTGCACCGTATGCTGCGCCTGTTTTTCTGTAACAGAGGCAGATGCGTTTTTTAGGACAGACGGCGGCAGCGAGTTCCAAAGCGCCGTTCCACACAAAAAGTCTTATTCAGGGGGGATTAATTAATAATAATTGAACGTCGGCATTACGTGAAAGGCTGGATCTTCCTTTCGGAATCTTTTTCGTGAAGCGTGCTCGAGTGAACGAGGGGTTGTGAGTCGACGAGAGTGCTTCATCTCACCTCAGATGCAGCGGTAACTGCGCTTTAAGAAAGTATAGGTTCCTGACGCGGCAGAAACGCGGGATTCTCGTTCGAGTGACAAGAAGTAAAAACCAGAGTGTGTCCGATACGTTTAATATTACATTTCCCGTAATTGCCAATTGCATCGCGGAGGACCACTCGAAGTCGAGTGCAAACTTTTTCTGAACAAGTTCAAGAAAATCGGCGCAAATTTGCGCTGCCCCAATCGCATCGTAATCGAAAGCTTCTTTTACTGAACCGCATTACCTTATTAAGAATTTTCACTGGTTTCAAGAATTTTACAAGTGTCTCCATATTGTATATAATTACTTCATAATTAATTCTCAATTGTCTCTAGTATTTCTGTCTTTTAAAGATCGCGTTCGCATTATCGGTCAAATATTTTCTGCCAGATTTGCCAGCCCGATATTTAATAACGAAAGACCGCATCCGCAAAATCGTCTAATTATAAAGTTAACGAAGCACAATGGCCAAGAAATCTGCAAGCAGTTTAAACACAGAGACGCGCGTCCGCGATTGAAGATTTCAGAAGCGCGCGCTCATTTCGGCCGTGAGAAAAATTCGACTGAACCCAACCGGAGATTTAAAAGATTTCCCTGCGAGTTCGCAAAATCGCTGACACGAGGAGATCAGGCTCGCCTTTCAAACGTCCGTGTGGAAGAAGACACAATTAGTTAGGGGCCGTAAAGAAAAAAAAAAAGAAAAGAAGCGAAGGGAGAAGCAAAAGCGCTTTTTACGAATGTGAAACCCCTTACTGAAACGATGCATATTCCTGCACACACACACACACATCCTGCCAGGACGTTGCGCAAAGGTTCTTTGGCTTGCGGAAAAACAGACTCATAAATCAAAGTCCTTGCTTTGCGTGAGGTCTCACAATGCGTTAATTACTGCCAAGAGTGGGACTACTGAAAGTACGCTGGGAAAGTTCGCACGACCCTGCCGACCCTAAGGATTTCAAGAATATAAAACAGCTATTAAAAAATGTTCCTCCGAGACCGTATACTGATTAAGAAGACTTGTAAAGCTAACTTTTGCGGAGCAAATGGATGTACATCGAAATCGTTGTTCCATATTCATGTGAATAAAAATAAATACTATGATTAACTTCCTAAAAAAGAGTCAATGAAGAATTAACACATTTATGGAACGTACATTCTTTTGAACAAACGAACGCTTAATTTCACGAATTTAGCTCTCAAATGCCACGAGTGGAACATTGCAGCTGCCGAACAGGTCGGCGAGTCTGATGGTAAATTGTTTTTATGGATCCGTGAAATTAATTGCGTAGGTTGAAGGAAATCGACTTCCTCCCTCGTAACGTGTTACTAGCAAAAGAGGTCGACAATTGGGAAAAGTTGGTCCAGGGCGAACCGCTGTACCCTACGTACTGCGTAAAGTTAGGAAGCAAGGGTGAGAGAATCCCTTACCCTTTCATTCTGAGAACCGACATGCTCGATTTCTCTTTGTCCAGCGTGCACGCGGGTTTATGGTGGCCCAATGGTTATTGGGACGCAGGAGAGATCTCCTGCCAATAAATCTAGATTGGCTGGGTTATATAACATAGTCCGTAAAACACGCGCACCGAAAACTAAAATTTAAAAATAGCAGAAAACGACGGCCGCGTCGGCGACCCATGGATTCACGGAGATTTTCGACGGTAAGCATATCTCAAGAACCGTAAAAAATGAAGTGGATATTTCGTAAGCTTCCGGATCGCCGTTAAACACGCTATCAAGCAGCTTTTGATAGTCACGGCGCGAAGTTTTATAGCGCTCGGTGATGTTAATAGGAAACATTAAACAACGGTATCGAATAACCAATAATCGATCGAAGACACATACACGATGAGAACGAATATGCTGACCGAAGACTGCAAAACTAAAGCTTGTAAAATCAAAAGAAATACTTGAACTATGAAATGAAATGTAACGTTGTCATTTCAATAGGATCTTTTGTCTGTATTTAAACGAATTCAAGGGTTTGAAATACAATTCGAAATTTTTAAATAGTAAATTGCGGAAAACTCGATAGAAAAAGTTTCTCTATTTTTTAAGCCATCGTCACCTAATTCTAGGAGCGTGTACAACCGAACAGAAAAGGAATTTAAACAACGGGCAACCGAAAAATATGCGGGCAGGTTTATCGCAAAAGGAGATAAATAACAATCGAACCGTGCAAAACGCTTTTCTTCGCGAATGCGCGTTACTTTTGCTGCTGTGAAGTCTGACAACAATGGTGCACCAGAAAGCTGTGTCCATAGAACGAGACTTTTAATTAGCTTTATGCCGTCCGTGTCAACAATGGACCATTGTTCCGCTGCGCCGAAAAAGATAATTCAGATATTTGAGGATCTCTGATTGAACCCAACGCTTCCGCGAACTTGGCGGATAAGCAAAATAATACAAATGGGAAAATCTCATCACGAGCTTCGAACGGCTTCAGCGTTTGTCCAGAAATTGCGGTCGAAATCCTCAAACGAGCATGTCGTTTGAAGTGCTGCAATTTCTCAGGGGGATGAAAATGTTTATTTATCAAACGTTAGAATATATATCCTAACCCGTTTTGGAGAAACTCGACCGTCGTGACAACGAAACGTAGACTGATCGTAATTATTACTTGAAACCAAAAATTGTAATCTTTCAATCACCTGGTCGTTCGAACAATTCGTTTCGCATTACGCGATCAACAGTTTCGATAAATAAGAGATAGAATTTTGTCACGGATTTTGCGAAGGCAAGCGCAAAATTTGCCGAACGATTGTTATTTTTCGGGCGGTTTAAACGGAAGCAGTGGTAATCGCGGGGGTGGCGGTGTGTTTACACCGATGGAAAGACGACGATTTTTTTCATTAGCATTGCATTGGTTGAACGGAGTTCCGCAAGTTCGACACGGTGGAATAGCGAAGCGTCTTAAAGAACAAATGGCCCTTTGAAGTGGCAAGAAAGCCAATCCAGTCGGTCCGCGTCCCGGCGCAGGCACCGTGCCGTGAAATTCAAGTCGACTACACTTCCGGCCGAAGTGTAATCCGAAGTTCGCGCACGGGGAACTCGAGATCCCGGGACATCCAAGTTTCGAATTGCTGCGGCGGATAGATTATTCCGCGACGCGATTTCATTCGAGCTGACTTCAAACCACCGGGAACTTCGAATTCGTTAACGTTTCATGCCGAACATCTGGCGAATGTGCACCGTTCCGCCAAATTCATCTCCGTTACCGGACAAACATCCCTCCCTCCCCACCCTCCACTGACTGCTCCACGCAGCGTACGACCAAAGGAATCGATATTAATGAACTTATTGCTTTGTTATCCGCCATCGAACTCGGTTACGTTCTGTTGCTTTCAGGATATATCGGCGCACGAATGCCTTTAATTGATCGGTTTAACAAAGGACCCGAAACCCGACGAGCCAGTTAACGAATGAAATTACAACTTAGATTACGCAGATATAGACTGTCGCCGCGGCGTGGCCCGTTCCCACAAGTATTACAGCCCCGCTGCCTTGTGTAAAAGATTTGTTGAAATCGTGCGGCTGATTTGCCGAAGCTTAGCGTTTCTTAGCAATTTAATAATCTTGACCAACCGTTCGTTCGGCCTTTCTCTTTTTATCGTTGCCCTCAGACGGATGGAAACAAATACTTTATGATGCTTGGCCAAGGTAAGACGGGTATAAAAGAATTGTAGGGGTTCGTCTGGGAGCGACTGAATGTGGTCATGAAAACTTTGGACGAGTGTGCAGTTCGTAAAAGAACCGTGTCATACGGAACGACATTCTCCGCGGTGCGCTACAGGGTGGTCCTTAATTTGCTAGCTTGCGAAATTTTTTGTCAGTCTTACCACTTTTAACTTGGGCCACTCGGTGGAAGAATTGTCTATGCAAAAGTTCAGAGCGATGTTGTGTTAGTCTTCGATATACTTGTGTTGGAATCATTAACTTGCTCGGAAGATGGGGAATACTGTGGCACAAAATGGTGCATACATAATTAAATAAATGTATATATATCGATCGTGACGTTGCAAAACTGCGGGATCACTTCCCTGTTTTATACAGTAGAAGAAACGGACCGGACCGCCCTCTCTGGGACCGCGCGGACATTCTGTCGTCACGAGAGTACTCCCCGAGGAAATTCCGATAAACTAGAGTTAGAGCATTTTCTAATTCGTATTCTGTGCGCCAAGCCCGGCGGAGATTTCCGGAGCGTGCCACGTAGTCAACCGGACCCTCTGCATGGCACCCCTTGACTCTGCAAGCATTAATGGGACCGTTCTCCAAATTATTGGCCAACCCCGAGAAACCCTGCGCGCGCTGACGGCAGTGAAGAAGAGCCCCCCAATCGGCCGAGATGCGATTCATCTTTCAACGATTATGTCATAGCCCCGACTAACGATGAACTATTCCATTATTTTATCATGATAGCGGCTATTCGAGGCAGAAAATAGAGATGCGGTTATGAGGTAAGCAACGAGACAATCGTCTCGAAGTAACGACCGTTATTTCCTCTGCTGTCATCTCATTTTAATTCGATACTCGTATTGTGTACGCGTTTGTCACTTTGATCCGGCTCGAAGGACCCGAATTATGTATACGCGTTTGGTACAATACCGTAGTGTTGAAGACGCTTGCTTGTTTCTATTCACACTTTATTAACCCTTTGCACTCGAGTGGTGACTCTGAAGCACCGCTAAAATTGTTACAGTACATTTCAAAATAATTTTTATATTATGAATAGTTAGGTTTAAAAAATTATTAAAAGCATAACTGTCGTTGCATGAGTTACTAAATTCAATTTCATATGCATAAAATACATTTTGTCATATAAAATGGAAATGCTATGTGTCAGAAGAGTTGTTTTAGAATTACAGTTAAAAGGGCTTCGAGTGTAAAAGGTTAATACAACACTGCCCCGATGTTCGCGATTTCTGAATGTGTTTATGCGATTTCTGAATGCGTTATGTTCGACTTAGGTTGCGTTCTGAATGTGTTACGTTAGAGTTTGAATTTAGTTCTGAATTCGTTATGTTCGAGTTTTCTTGTCATTCTGTTCAAGTATGATTTTCGTTCCGTATGCATTATGTTCAAGTATGATTTTCGTTCTGAATGCGTCATGTTTGAGTTTCACTTTCCTTCTGTCTTTCGTTCGTCGTGTTCTGTCTGTTGTCACCTCAGGTTTCCGTTGATTGGTGGAGGGTAGTTTCTGGTGGAAGAAGTGAAGCGTTTTTGATTGGAGGTGGGTGTGTCGGAAGGAACTTGGAATGAGGTGTGGGTGGGAAATTTGTTCGAAAGTTCTGGTTTGTGTCGTCTTCTTTGTTAAAGTAAATTTTATGAATGGTCCGTCCAACGGTACTGTGGGTCTGTCGCACGTGTTGTCCGTTCGTCGAGTCGAGTTTCTTTAACCCTTTTACTACGGCAGCTTCACTGTCGTCCGCCGAAGTACTGTCATTGAACGGAAGCTCGCGCTAGAAATATGCACATTGCGTGTGATTTCTGTATATACGTTTTTATTAGTTTTAAATAACTGTGCTGAATAAAACAATCATTGCTTTAATGTAACAAGTATGTTTACATTTTTAATATGAAAGGACCTACAAAATTATAAAAATACAAAATTATTTTTGTATTTTGCCTACGGATGCCACTTGTATACACATAATTTTGATGCCACATATATGCGGCGCTGGTACCCAGAGGTCGTCGCGTGGATGCCGCATATATGCGGCTCTCGGCGCGAAAGGGTTAAGTACGGTAGTCCTAAAGTCGTATCGTTCGTAGGATTTTTTACCTATTGCAAGTCTATTCGCACATATATGATTTAATTAATGAAAGGATGGCTAGCCACGTTCGACCTTCGGTGTTGCCGCCGCAACACGTATCAACAATGAACGCAAGCGATTAATGAATGGAACGCTTGTTAAGTATCTTTCACGGAATCGATAACTTGCAAATTGCGTTGCAAATTCGTTTCAGTTAAGTAAGCCATTTACCTGTAGACTTTTGTTCCGTAATTAGTTCGAACTACGAAAGTCCTACAGTATTATACTTTGGATAGAACTTACGTTCCCCGATCCAAAATCAGTTAGAGGTCGCGGTTTAGCTGTTGGAGTCGTTTTGACATCAACTGCAACGCCACGAAGTTAAAACCATGTATTACCGTTCAGCTTATTCGCCCGAAATAACGAGCTGGACTCTGTGCTTGATTTCGACCGTATACTCGACCGTGAGACTGACTGGTAATACTCTGACCTAAGGCAGGCACAACGAGTTTAGCTTCGGCTTGTTATATCGAATAAACCACGCATTCATAATTAAGCAGAATTTGCAAGAGCAAGAGATCACAGGCAAATTCAATTATTATGCCGATGATTTTGCTTGTTTAATTTACGCTCCACTAATGTTTTCACCGTTTTACATAATCAGAAATATATTATACGTATATACAATGTAAATATAATCTTTAATCCGAATTACCGGTACGTTTAAACAAATTGTGAATTTCTACGAGTTCCGTTTAAGCGATGAAAATTCGGCAGCAGAAACGAAGTTGCTCTGCTAACTGACGGTTCCCACACTCGAACGCTTCCGCCTTCCCCATAATTTGGATACAAGAAATTGTAGAGCATACTTGGGACTTGTTCACTAGAATTTCCCTAGGGGCTTTGAGTCTATAAAGTGAATCACCTCAAACGAGCCACCTGAATAACTCCGACAGTTTTCGGGAGAGGGAGAGAGAGAGAGAGAGAGAGAGAGAGAGAGAGCGCACAAAGTCCCTGACATAAAAGTTGTTTGATTTTAGAGGGGTGTTTTGACGTACCGTGCAAAACTTTTTCCCAGCTGGACATGTTCGGCAGATTTCAGGACCACCGTGATTATTTTTCACCGAGGTTACGCCTTTCCTTACAACTTGGAACTGATACATTGCGAATACAGAACGTCTGATAAAAGCGATCGTACATTTATATATTTATATTATATATAATTTTTTCGTGTTAAAGTGTTTGATAAGTTGAAGCTCTCAATGTCTAGAAAGCCAGCAATTTGTTACTATAAAACATCAATAAACTCCAGAAACCTACTTCGCAGAATGTACCAAGTTCTGGCGATGCTTAGGAAAGAAGTACAAATAAAGTGTTGCACGCGAGAATATTGCGACGTTTTGGACCTAATTTTCAAACATGACTGAATATCGGAAAGAAATATGTACGCTATCCGACGTCGATGTTTTGTTGTGCGCAATGCAAAAGTGCCTAATAAGTAGACTGCGGATCCTTATTCGACATTGTTGTATGTCGGATAGAATTCAGTGGTGGATGATAAGATACACAGAGTGACCCACTTGAACCGACCTAGTTAACTATCTCCGAAACCGTCGACTATACTAAAAGATTAAAACGAATTCAACAATCGAAGATACTACCTTTCGGAATTATTTTTTAGATATATGAATTCTATTTCTTCGAATAAAATTAACGACACCGGATTCCATGAAAGTGGCAATTTTGTTTTGCTCCTATAACCAGCGGGAACAATTTTGATATTCGTTAGAATTGAGACATCCCGCGCCCACATAGTTCGCGTTCTGTTTCGGAATAACTTACGGTTTTGAGTTCGTTCGCGCACGGTAATTAATTAGCCTAATAGATATAACATTATAGCAAGCACAGGAATTTCAATTAGTTGAGTGTAGGAGGGTCGTCGAAAAATGTCCATGCAGAACAGTTTCTAATTAAAGAACTTGCGACTCGATACTCTGTATAAAACTATCTTTTTTTCTATACTACGTTTACCATCAAGAATATTTCGATCTTCTTTATTTCTTCACTGTACCAAAATTTTATAGTTGGCGTTTGAACATTTTCCGTAAATTTTTTCCGCTTGCTAATCATTTCACTAATGACGAATACTGATAACGACGAGACATTTCGCCCAACGATCGTTAGCGGCAATGCGCGGGAACGAAAGAAAACCGAAAGCCCACTGAGCTACTAAATATCAGCAAAAGAAACCGCTAAATAATAATGGAAGGAAACTCGTAAGTATAGTGAACTAATAACGACGAAACATTTCGCGTAATAATCATTAGCAGCGATGCATGAGAACGAAGGAAAATCGAACGGGTGGGAAGCACGGTATAGGGTGTGCTCCAGATAGTCCAAGTGTTACCCTTTCCTCACTCATTCGAGAATGTTTCATGAAAATTACTTCCGCCACTGACGCGTCCGCCCTTTATATTCGAGATACCCGACAGACGCGTCGGGTGAATTTACATGGCGACTTTGTTTCGTGCGAAACAGAGGCTGGTATCGTTTGGTTAACAAGCTCGTCTCGCGTTCCTCATCGAGAAGCGGATTTTATCCCGTGAGAGGGAACCTTTCGTTCGGCGCTGTCTCATTTACGTACGAATCCTATTCGAGATTCTGATTCTTTTGATCCGTCTGCCGCGCGACGATCGAACCGTTCCTGAAAACATTCAATCGTTCCGAAGAACCGGCTCTGTAAAGGACTGTTTACTACATCAGCCGCAATTTTTTTATTCTCCATCAGCGCAATGTCTGGCCGCCGAATACCGCCGGATACCGTCACTCGACGAACCGCGACACTATCCTGTACAAAAGAGAAGCAGAGCCTCCGCATGAATGGAAAATGTTGTTCGGGATTTGCAAGTAAAATGCGAACTACTAATTTACTTGTTAAAGATTATCTCGTCGTGTTCGAGATGGCTTCAAGACGATACGCGTACGAGGTATTATTGTTAATCGTTAACACTTCGACTGTCGCAGCGATAATAATAAATTTCATTTTCCAGTCCACAAAATGTGGACGTACAGTTAAAAATATACACACCGCATTCACTACTGTACTAGTTGAGATTCTTAGTTACGTTTCATCAATGAATTCCCTATCTTTGATCACAGTTGCCGATATTATTGTTAATAAACACATTTTGCGAAAGAACTCGGGCAGAAAATTCTGCATCGAATCGCTGCCACTACAAGGTTTATCGCACTCGTTGAATCTGGAGATTCTGTATAATATTTCGATGATTTTATCTATGTCATTTCCGCTTGGCTCTACTTCCTTATCTTCTCTTATTGCGACTTCATGCAGTAAAAGTGGGCTTCATGCAGCAAAACTGGACTTCGTGCCGTCCTCAATATTTCGTTTACGAAGTCCGACGAAACATTTGCTATCGTCGTACTGCAATCTTTTAATTTTCTGCTTCCAAGTCGTTTCACATTTTCTTCGTTTCTTTAAAAAATAAATACTTACTAACGTATCTTTTTCAATAATAAAGTATAATCTCCAGTATAACATTTAAATATAATAATAACAACAACAACATTTATAATATCAGAAATTGTAAAACAGATCAGAATCCAGTGATTCTCAGCAGTCCGATTTTATTCGTATATATTTTCCTGCGTCGCCAGAAATATTTAACCGTGTAAAAACATTGGGACTCCGTTAACGCGCGAATTTCCTCGGATATTTCTCAAGTTATTTCGAAAAATAAGAGTCTGGAATAAAGCCGAGTCCCCTCGTGCAGAAAGCGTCAAGAGAGGCTGCGACGAAAATTCTGTTTTCGATTGAGAAAATAAAATGGTTTCACGAGAGACGCGGTATCGGTATCGGTATCGGTATCGGTATCGGTCGTGATCCTGAATAGCAGCGATCGCTTTACCTTCCATGCAAGACTTGTTATTGTATCGGATTGTAGCGTTTATTGTTGGAACATCTTCCACCGTTTTCGGGGTACACACCGGTGGGCAAAATGATAAGGCGCCTCACGATTTTTTAACACGAACATATATTTGTACGCAGACGACAAAAATGAATGCACGGCAAAATAAAGCGGTGGCTTCCACGTCGTGTAAAATATATAATGAACAAATGGAAGAAAGTGAAAGACTGTGATCGTGTGCATTATTTCAATAGAACAAGATTAAATTTCGCCATCCTCAAATTGATTTAAACGAAAGAATAGGGAAGATTGTATCGAAAACTCAGCGATAACATTGTTGCAAACAAAACACATAATATACAGCTTACGTCATATTGATCCAACGTTACGTTGCAGCACGAATTCGATATGCGATGAAAACGAAAATGGAATCATCCCTGGCTGATGCGATGGCACTCGAGTAATTTTCTCTGCCATTTACGTAAGAACAATTTACGATAAATAATTCAACGGTATTCTTAGTTTATTGGCAAGCGTGGCACAAATCAGTTTTATGGGCAGACAGAACGCGTTTGGTCTTACATTACGGCAATAAAAATTATGCCAGTGGAACGTGAATTTTCCATAAATAGCCGGAGCCGAAATGACGTTCGAATGTATATATAAAATGTGTTTCCAATATCATAAAGCATTATTCAACACCGAAGCCGTATACGTATCCCCGTTTCGCGTGTATACGGCATTCAATGGAAATAGCAGAAAAGCTCGGCGTCTTTTTGTCGCCGAACTTTTCCAAACTAGCGTTTTCTGGCCAAAACGACATTTCCAGCGATTCATAGGAGTCTTGCAGATAATGGATCCCTTTCACCTGTTACCGCGGATAGAAATGCAGCCAAGTTCGTCTGAATCTCCATGGTAGAAGAATAAGTACTTGATGTGGTATCAAAAGATTCGGGAATATCGATAGAACAAACTGCGGCAATTCATTCATGACAAGAAGAATACAGCGGTTTTATCGTACGATTCCACAGTCTCAACTTTTCCTCTTACAGTTATAGACACTTTAATACTAATTTCATCGAATTAACGAATCGATTCAATACCGAATCGATTGTCCCTTTCAAAACCGTCTTGCGTGTATTTTTTAATGAAACGCTAAAATCGCAGAATTCAGAGTGTTTCTGCATTTATAAGTTACTATACATCCAACTCTTTTCTAACACGGTAGATACGTTCCTTAGTAAAGAAACGGGTTTTGGGTTTTTCCCAAAAAACCGTGCAAAAGAAGTAACAATGAAATCCATATTACATAAGTATTTATAAAACAAAAACAATTCATTTTTATTACAAAGAGATTAAAATTGGTGTACAGTGAAAATTCAATCCATAAGTACAAAACATACAGTAAGCCAAGTCACTAACACATCTAGGGGCATAAACCGATCGACGGTTTGCTTACTTACGTATACCGGGTGTACTGTATTCCCCCAATTGTATTTTGTTGCTGTACAGATAAGTTTCTGTAAGACACTGTAAAAATTAGAATTAAAAAAGATTTTTCAGGGATTCGTGCTAGAACAAAAAATTCGTATAAAAAAAGGTGTATTTATTCTTATTGGTGAACCGCGTTATTTCAAAATCGTGTAAAAAAAGAGTTGAGTGTACTATAAATACATTTTATTTGTTACTGTAATGTATGTGGGTGCATTTATAACTTCATTTATATCGGATTTATCTTTTACATTTATTCATATATACGTTCAATATTCTGATATCCAAACGTTCCATTATCTCATAAATCTAATTTAAAAATCTGATAAATCTAATAAAGATGTGAATCAGATGAAAGCAAACGAAAGACTGATCACTGTATTTATTATAACAATCGAATGAGGTAATTGATAGAACACTGATCGAAAATTGATCATGGAAACAATTACTGAGATCACGATTATCGAAGAATATTGAATAAAGAGAGATACAGCATTTTCTTCTGCAAACAATAGAAGTGAACGATAGAATGCGCGGGCAATCGGATATATATCATGGAAAGATTTGTTGCAGCGTCGCAAACACCTGCAAAAAGTTAATTCGTTGTCGTGACAATTGAGGATAGTTATCGCCTGAAGCGATATATATTCGAGAAAAAATTGCTGGATATATCTGCGCCCTCGTGACAGATTTTACGTCCTCCGAGTCACGTTTTCGATTCACTCTGCAAGGAAAAATTCGATAGCAGGTGAAAAATTCGTCACGATAGCTGCAATTGCACCTCCGTGCAACGATGAAAATATACAGGGTGGGGCATTTAAAACAGGTGACCCGGATAACTCGTTTGTCTTTAACAATGGACGGAAAAGTACCAGCCAAAAGTTGCTCGGTTGTCGAGAAGCGCATAATACGGAGATAATGATTTTGCGATAGGTGGGAGTATAGAAAGTGTACGGAAGTCGAATCTATTTATTTTTAAATAGAATAGTACACTGTTTAATCTGTAATTTTATTTCACGTAAACAATAGAGTATTTTCATTCTGAGGAACTTTTTGTAGGAGCTTTGTTATATAAAACGTTTCATACAAATGTACCATTCTATTTATAAAAATAGGTTTGACCTTTATACGTCCTCCATGCCTCCAGCCATTGCAAAATTATTATCACCATATTACGTGCCCCTTGAAGCGAAGTAACTTTTGTCTGGAACTTTTTTTTTCTATTGTTAAGAACAAACGAGTTATTCGGGTCACTCGTTTTGAATGGCTCACCCCGTGTACGTACAAGTATATATGCACATATATATGCGCATTGTCGTGAAATTGCTAGCGTTTCGTATGCGAATGTTGCGCAGGTAGATCCCTGGGACTTAGCCGACGTTTCGAAGCCGATACTTGTGAAACGGGATTTACAATAATTACAACCATAAAATACTAAATCGTTGAAATGTAACACACCTGACCCGTGTGCCAATTTATTTATCGGAAATTCTGTTCCGTCGAAATTTCGAATAACTAGCACAAAGTAATTTACTAAACAAAATCTGCGTGCAGCTTATTAAACCGTAATCAATGCTTCATTACACCGACGTTTGGATAATCATGGTTGTAATGTATGCATAATACCCGTGGCAGGCTAATTATAAATACTAACCTGTATTTAAAGTCTAGCAGAATGAAACTTTTAATACTGTGCAACAGAGATTTAATATTCTGCTTTACAAAGGTTGTTAAAAAATTCGCGAATTATATATTCTATGTCAATGTGAACACACGTTGAATTATTCGAAGATTTGTAAATGTTCAATTTATTCTATTAATCGAAATCAGAATTGTCAACAAATTTTTTTGACAGAAATATTACATTAAAAAAAATATTATAAACTATTACAATAATTTGTGACGAATAACGAACAAGTTCGAATAAAACTTTCGGCTGACGATTATTCGTTCGGATAATTATTGTAGATGAATGTTTGTTCGAAGCGATTCGAATAAAACTGTCAAACTTTGATATAAATACTGTGTTAAATGTCTGGATAGATTTCGAGATGAAATTAGCAAATCAGGTTAATTCTCCACATCGCCATTAATTGATTTGTGGTAGAGGATTCAAGAACAGGGATATGGTAATGTCGAAGCGTGTTCGTGTCATTATGAAAGCAAAGGGTTTATGGATCAACTATTAAACTTGCAAGGAGCTCAGCATTTATTGGGAATCTGTTTCCCTGTAGAACTGGTTCTACGAAGAGAATTTATATGAGGCGAAGTAATATTAGCATTACAAATTTAACATTTTCCATAGACAGCCGAAGCGTTCCAGATGGGGCGCAGACTTTATATTTTCATGATAACTTCATATTATTTATTAAAAATCTTGATCGATTCCACCACCTTATTCCAGTTGTATTATATCATAAAATTAATATGCAACAGGCGCAAGTAATTCAAGCTTGTAATCGAATATACACCTGTAACGAACTTCAAAGTGTAAAATACATGAATTTTCTATTCGGTAAATTATACGTAGACTGTAATATGTCATTGTAAATTATGCACTACCTGTAGCGATAGACTATTTTATAGTAAATGAGACATTCGAAAAATATTTAATAAAATTGGGCAGTATTTACAAAGGAGTGCAGTTCTGTCAATAATTATTAATAATAAGTGAAGCAATGTTGAGAAGCAATTTTTGGCTTTCGCTTCGCATTCGGTGTAAAAGATATAATGAGGAAGTCACGATTGTCACGAATTCGGGTGTAACATTGTTTTACAAAACACAAGTAGACGTGGTTTACGTATTTATTAGTAGGCTACTTCTACGTTCGCGGTTCGTCGATCAAAGCGATTCCACTCTACCTATTGTTCAGAGGGCATCAAGTGGTCATTCAAGGCGGACCAATTGTGATGACGAGTATTACGATTCATACCTTTGCAACAAGCTAGCTTACTATCCCTTTGTGTAGGATTTCATTCGATATTATTCATTTACAGAAACGATTTGCATCGAAGTCAACGTATTACTGTAAATATTATTGATACAAACCAAAATATTTTCCTGTACTTTCGTTTTGCCCTCAATACTAAATACTAAATAATTCTAAAGGAATACATCATTTCTCTTTCGAGTTCGAATAAATATTGTATACATCTCTGACAATCTATAAAAAACCCTTGCCGTACTTTAACGAGTCAGACTCGTGACGGAGATTTATAATAACGAGCAGTTATATACGAATGTTCATCCGTTCCTTTAAGTAAAAATCAAACTTTATTTTCTCGTTACCAATATTTAAACATTCGAGTAGATGCAAGGACTCGACAAATATAAAATTCCTTTCCCTTCTAAGAGATTAGTGCGATCGAAAATATTCTAGTCATAATAATTGTAAAGAAAATAGTACGGTAAGGGGTTAAGGAAATTCGAAGAATGTCAAATATGTTTGTTTATACATGTTCCCGGCATAATCCGAATCCTTTGAATAATCTCGTCGCCTAAAATATTAAATCGGCCCGAACAACTAGTAGAGGCTTAACAGGCCGATCATCGATTACCAATTGCGTATTATTGGCGCATTCGCTGGCTTTAGTTTACAATCAACGTCTGTGAAGTAAAACCGGCGGACGTCTTAACAGCAGAAGTTATGGTTTATTGCGCAGAATTTCGAATTTTCGCTTCGACTGGCCTTCAATGGCGAGCAGGCGTGTCATAAACCCAGGAGTTTCCGAAGGGCAAGATATAAATTAGTTTAACGGTTCTTGGAAACCGATACGCCTGGACAGAGGATTCAGAACCCGGAACAAACTCCCGGGTCGTTGCCAAAGTTCCGTTTACCATCCAATATAGGACAGGTATTGCTGTATGACTTTTTCGGAGCGACGCCGATAGAAGCACCATCGGAAAAGAAATTCGGTCATTATCAGACTGTGGATCTTTAGGCAAAATAAAAATTCACTGCGTCGTCTGCAACATGCGCGTACAAATTGTTCCTTTTAATAATGTTAAATAATATTTTTATTAATAATAAAAAAATGTTCCTTTTATATTTCATCCGCTCGTGTTTATTAAATATCGATGACAAAGGGCTAGCATTTTATTCCAATTTTCAGGAACCAGACTCGTCAAACTACTGCAAGTGGCTAATCGGAAACCTTTTAAAACGCGATAACTTCTTTATAACTGGACTGAACCACTTCAATTTTGTTTTAAATAATAGAGGAACTTGTCTACTGGAACGCCATTAGACTTTTTTTTATAAATTTTAATATGTTAGAGCAAGATTAGAGAAGGACTTTGCCTTCTAGAATTAAAGAGTAATATCTCAATGGCGATTTCTTGATTGTTGGTCACCGAAACTCTCCCGATACATTTTGCTCTGAAAATAGTATCTCCGCTCCGTTCTCCGTCATGCATTTTCTACGAAATTGTCCCACAGCAAATGTCTGAGGAAGATCCTCTACCATCGAAAACTAAAAAAATGTCACATTTCTTACCGACTTCCCCGGAACCGTCAGAGCTTAAAACTCGCCAGCAAAGTGTCATCGCTAGATTGCGGTGTTTATGCAAAATTTATATGTCAAAATATGCAAAATATATGCGAGATTAATGCAGAATATATTCTGGAACATGAAATATAGATGCAGAAACTATTATCCACCGTAATTTGCATTACAATGTTTTAGGATTATTTTTTCTATATTCTTGCCTCTCAATTCTTGTCTTTTATCGGATGAAATTAATTCAACGTTTTTTCAGCATCGCAGGATGTGACAAAAGAACATTTATACTATTTTATTTGATTTACTTATCTCGTCCGTGTCTACATACTAAAGTTGACCATGCTATTATATTATAAAATATATCATATCAGTTTTTGAAGTGCGAAACGATTCTACCTGAACGAACATACGCCGTAGTCTAAGAGAAGATTTTGATTACCTGTTAGCTTTTTTCTTTTCAACCGAATCATTTTTTGATGCTTCGGAAAAAGTTTGCCCGATTCATCACACATCGACGTCAGCACGATATCCGCAAAATGCACAGTACACGTGCACAGTTAAATTTTCAACGGTGTTGGCGAAATCACCGATGCCCCAAATTAAATTGAAGCTTCCGGACTTCAACTTCGTGCTCGATTGCAAATACAAATATTTATGATAAATGTGACAGCGATATTTTTTCTGCTAAATTGGATACGCTGGCGCGAAACATTCGTTTAAATTACACCGTGCCTCGTTCGCCGACTATTTTCCTGTCGAGCTTTAAAACAATCTCTCGCGATGTTAGCGATAATATTCGTCACCGCTTCTTGGCTCCGTCGTCATCGAGTATTATTAGTTTTTAACAGTATTAAAGTCATAGCAATTATATTTCTTAACACGTTCCGTGCCAATCCATTTTTGCCTGACCTGTCGTACAGGCCATTTCATATTTTGACTAAAGATTGATATATTAAATTTAATTATTAATTATTGTATATATAACAAATAAATAAACTTATATGTGCTGTTCTATACTGCATTTTGTATAATGCATGATTCTTTTGGTTGAAATATATTTTACAGAATTACATTTGTCATAAAATTTATGTTTTCAGCGCATTAAATAAATATGACTGCGTGTACCACCGGTGGTACACATGGCACGCAACGTGTTAACCTTAGATACTTATATCTGTCGTAATCTGTTGCAGCGAGTCCCATTTTTTACCATTTGTTCCCCTTTTCTTACTCGTTTGTTAGATGGCCACAACTTTTTATTCTACTTTCGTCCCGGTAAAGTATAAATAAATACAGAAAAGAAAAAAGTGACATTAGTTATATATTTATGAAATTATAATAATAATAGCGATAATAACTGAAAAGAATCGACTGCAGTTATATATCGAAGAAATCCTGAACAACGTGGCATTCAATTTTATTTTCTAACGATGAATCACATAAATCGAACTAGCTCAAGCTATCGAAATATCATCTGTGAATTAATCAGAGCTAACTAGATTTTGCCCATGAATGAAATTCTAAATAGGGAAACTAGGACGGGGTAAAACGAGAAATCGGTGCGATGCCGAATCGAAATTTAATAGCCGTATTTAACAGAAATATTCATTCGCGCAGTGGGTTTTCGTCGAATTCCTGTTATTATCAATTGGTCTTTGAATACACGAATTTCCAGTCTAATAATAAGAAACGAACCGAACAGAAGTGAATGGAACTCGTTTAATGCTCGCCGAATCTCACGGAAGCGAAACCCTTTAGAAAATGTTCAGTCGCTCGGATTAATCGGCAAAGCCTCGGCAACAGGAAAACTGATGATCATTTAATTACTCCTCGGCGAAAAGGAGCGATAATGTCCCGCGGACGCAGGGAGTTTGTACTGACGAAAACGTAATAACGTTCCTAAATTAAAATACCACCAAGGGGCAGCCTTCTCCATTAATCAGACAAGTATAATTCCAGCCGGAGGTCCGCGGAGGAGAACATTCTAAATTTCGCGCCGTTGAAAATCTGCGGTGTTTCTGACTGCGAAAGTGTGTCGACATAAATCATGCCGTCGTCATTAGTATTTGTAAATTGCATTCGCAGCTGCGAGCTGAGACAACGAGGTAATTTCAGTTGCTTTGTGCGGATACATTTTCCGGGACGAAACTTCAAATTATTCACGGAATATGCGCCGGTAAACCATCGGGGACACACTCTAGCGTTAGAATTGCTTGTCAAACTAGTTTCTACTGGTTCCACCGAAAAATCGTTTGATCCGTTTCTCAATGGATCTTTGAAACGCTGGACCGTTCCCACTTTACCTATGTTTCATTGGTTTGAACGAACTAGCCATTGCAAGCTTCCACGCTTCTAATAATTAAATGTTAAATAAATTATTCGTTAATTCTTGCGAACATTGTATCCTTACATTTTTCTAAGCCTAGGAAACGATTATTCTTTTTCTTCTATTTAATACCCTCCAAATTTGTCGTACTTCTAAATAAATGCGTTCGCCCATCGTACTAGTTGCAAGAGTTTGATTTTAGGCGAAACAGCCGAGCTAAATGACGCATACGCGTACGCACACAGAAAATTGGAGCTTTCCGACAGCACACATGCACCGATGGCAGTCCTCTTTTCATCCGCGCGCTGAAAAGTTAAAAAAAAAAAAAGCAACCGCATTTTCCGTTTTTCGGTACATCGTTTCATTTTTTGAAAAAGTACTTCCAAACAAAGTTCAACTTTTCTCTGCACAACTTTTTCCGATTTCTAGCGAACCTCGATATAAAAGCAGGCGCATTTTCGTGGCTGCGCGTGCGCATGTACGCGCCGGATTAGCGAATACAAGCTAGGCTGCATTGATATATTGCATTTTCTATAATCAGGAAAGTTCATACGGCATTAAAGTAATAGAACGCAACGCCATTTTCCCTCGGCGTCTACGAGGTCTGACAAATACCGTCTTTCCTCTTAACGCGCCTCTCTCTCTCTCTCTGTGTTCAGCGTGTGACAACTTAAATTATTGGACGCCGAAACAAAACAACGAGGAATATCGAATTGTTCGTCTCTTCCTTCCCGCGGACATCGCTGCTCGGGTAAAAAGTGTACACGGTTTCGCTCTCTATCATGCCGCGATCGCAACTACAGCCCGTGAATTATATTAAGCGAAAAACCCATTGATTCGGGCAGGGTCTCTTCCTTTCTGTTCGCCAACCTTTCGCTGCGTTAGCGCAAGAATTTTATGCGACAGAAACTCCGGAGAAAGTTTCGTTAATTAGGAAAATTAAAGGGGACTCGCATTTCGGATTGAAATTGTTTCCTTAGAAACGGAGACGTGTTCAACTACGTCAAACGGAGTTGGGCGAAAAATAATCCGATTAATGATCAATCTCCATGTAGTTGTTATAACTAATTTTTAATCATTCGTAATGATTGACGAGATGTATATGACGTCAGAGTTGGTATAAAAGTAATCTGATTAATAATTGACGATTATAATTCGTTGGTTATTATGAATTATAATTGTTTACGGTAAAATTGGTGATAACTAACGAGCTGTAATCGTTAACCCTTTCGGTACGAGCACTCTGTCCGCCATGACACTCTCGCTATACGAGGCCTCGCGCCGAAAATTGCCGCCGCACATGACGAATCCTCCTTTATAAGAAAATATTTCCAAAGCGTTAAAGAAAAACTGTGCTTAATAAAACGACATTTTTGAAGAAAAGTGTTGCTTGTAACTTAAGAGATATTCAGAGGTACTTATATAAAATATTAAGAATTATTTATATAAAATTCTGTTATTTATACCGGTCGTCGCGCGGACGCCGGATATATCCGGCACTCGTACCGAAAGGGTTAACTGTCGATCAGATTATTTTTAGACCAATTCTAACGTCGAATAATACGGTAAATTTTCAGATTTAGATTTTAAGAGGTAATAGGAGCCATCTTAGGAAATAGCAATTATAAAAATTTCAAAGCGAATGGAACAAAATCACGATGTCACATGATTGATAGATTCATTCAATATGCATTTCTTCCGAAATAAAACTGAAATGACTCAACCTAACTTGATAATGCTACGATTTTAGCAGCACTATCTGGATGCCTCTATTCTTATCGCTTCGAATGTTCAATATTGATTTCCGTTTGAAACTTTATACTTAAAATAAATGTTATCAGTATGATGAAAATTTACATTACGGATATTATATATATATATATATAGCGAGAGGTCGTTTGCAAAATCTTGCAGTGGATGCAGATAATTTTTATTTCCTCTACAAGTGCGCGAACTAATTATTACAAATATCGATATTAATAAAAATATAATTTGGCGACGGGTATCGTAAATTTTAACGATTTGTCATGAGAGCGACATCTCGTCTTGGAATAGTAATATTCGATTTGAGGCAATAGTACTACTGAAAATAAAGTGAATTCTCTCCTTTCGAGCGGGCAAAGAGCTTTTAACGATAACTTTTGAATTTTAGGAATAGTTATGTAGAAATCTTATGCAGTATTCATGAAAGCCGTATACTTTATTATCATAAACTGCAAATGCCTTTTGCATATTCTTCTCATTCCACGGTCCGTCATTTTTTCGGACATGTTCTGGCGAGAAAGAAAAGACATTCAGTTACTTGAAACTTTATCATACTCTAGAAATTGCGCTAAAATAGTTTGCGCAAATTTGTGTATACTTGACCACAAAGACAGTGTTCGTATACCATGCAAAAAATTCCTAAATAATATAAATCGTAGGAGGCTTGATTAACAGACAATAGAATATGATTAAGACATCTGGTGAGAAAATGGTTGTATACAGTAGACGTATGTCATTTTAATTTAAATTCTGGAATATGTATGTATAATTTGAAATATCTTCATTGTTACAGAAATATCGTATTCAGCGAAAAGTTTGTTATTCATTTTTATATCACGAGGTACCAATTGAAAAAGCACAATATAATCGTGATTGAATACTTTGGTCCAGTAGGTATTGTATTAAAAAATCCGTGCAAATATTAATTCGTCTATTGTACAGCAAATTTAGATTTTTGTTTCAACAGAACCAACTTTCTATTCAATCTTGCGTGCTATGAAATCGATGGAATACAATATGCATTTTATACATTTTTATGCATTCATGATAAAAGTGAGCAGACGCAATTTAAATCGATTGAAAGACTGAAATGGCTGAAAAATCCGAATTGTTCAACTGATATTATCAGGAAAAGAATGGAACGCCTGTTCCGCTCCTATCATCCTCCTATTAATTAGGAAAAAAAAACATGTAAAAAGCTAGCAAACGAATTGCGAAAATGGTAAAGCAAATTTAAAACCTGTGAAATACGAGGAGACCGAAATGCATGATTGGAACCGACGCGTGACGGAATTCGCCGGCTACGATATTATGGAAACGAATTTTTCCCCGCCGCTAGCGGCTTTATTAACGACACTTTTCGGACTAACGCAATTTCCTCGGAAGTAAACAATTATTTTCCCATTTTTTCCCGCGGCGTGTCGATACTGTTTTTTCGCCGTTCGAATGTAACATACGTTATTGGCTCGGACTTCGTTTCTACGTATCGATAATTAGTCGATCGAACCTTCATTTTTCATACCGTGTAATCGATCATTGTTCAATTTACTTGACGATCTCACGGCAGGGGGATAGAGAAAAAGCCGGAAATGTGCATCCATCACGGATCCATTGGAAAACTGTCGACAAGAGGTGCACGCGTCAACCATAAACAGTTTTGACGCATGAGAAATGGACCAGATGCAGCACGTGTACCCCGCTATATGTATCACTGGGAAAAACAACGTGAACGAGCAACTTAAGTAAAAAGTCGGTATTGTTTTTCGTCACGGTCCGCGATCTACCTAAAAAAAACTATGTCCTTATTTATCCGTGTATCGAAAGTAGTGCATATCGCCATAGTCTCACTCATCGATGCTTTGTATTTCTCAAGATTTTAACACCATGACTGGGGGATGTTCAAATCTTTTGTCTACTTTTGAAAGTTCATTTCTGTGTTCACATATTTACAGAAAACGAATTTCATTGGGACTCGCGACATTTTGGAAGACGAAGCGAGCAACAATTAGACAGCGGACTCCCTAAATTTATTATAAAAATTTCCAACAGTTGTAACATGTTGCTATTATAAAATAACGTTAAATCGTGCATTGGAAATCAATCGTTTCGAAACCTCTCGCGATGTTGCAACTAATCAAGAAAATGTCTCGAGCTTTCGAATAACTTCGAAGTGATTAGGTACGTAGCTCTCCTAATCCAGGATAACTAGTTTCCATTACATCCAATTGCTGAAAGCTTCGCACCCAAAATCGAGCGATCAGTTACGTTAAAAGCTTTTCCGGAAGCCATATAGATGGCATCTACTTGAATGTTAAATTTCAGCGAGGAGCCCATATAATGCTAATAAAAGCCTTAAAGATTCATTAGACACGGTTCAACTTGGCACATACTTTCCTGAATTCAGACCAGACCGAATATAATGCGTACATTTATATCATAGAAATCAAATTTAAAAAAGTTGTATTACAATCCATATAAACAAAATATGCGTTATATTATATCAATGTTATATTATATATTCATATTTCATATTTTGCGTGCAAGGAAATTGATCGCTTAAAAATAGCAAAATATTCGATATAACAGATATGATGACGCCTCGTGTATCATAAATTTTCTTCAGATAACACCATTGACTTATGGTTGGTGGAAGCAAGAGACATCTACGATCCAATTTGTAATATATCTCGGATAAAAGTGGCTCTGGTCTTGGTATTGGCCACCGATGTTCCCATAAACACGTGCCGTTGGCACGCTCCGTCCTATGTATGTCACAAAATCAATTACCTTAAACACGGTTTCAATACCACCACCATCGCGTTGTCGCGATACAATTTTTAATCTACGTATCCCCGCAACAATTCAGAGAATTAGCGAACGTTTCGAAGACGATACTCGAGACACTCGATCACCCAATTTTTCCTCTTTTATATAGCTTGTAGAATATTGAAGTCAATTCGCCGATAGAAGTTTTAAAAATTGTGGTGCCGCGAAGCTACCGCATGGGGTGAATATTATGGCGAAAATGCGCCCGGGCAACAAATAAGGTATTTCTACTATCCCTATCTATTATTTGCTTTTATTTGAATCTATTGCAGAATGTCTATTATGTCTCTAGTTTTTAATTTCTTTTTCACTGTAGACATTACACTTCGTCTAATGTGATTAAGTAATGTAATTAAGTAATATCATTTTATTTTTAAATGAACCGTTTCATATAACAGTGTTAAAAGCACTTTATCATATTGCAATTTCCAAAGCTGTCGAGACTAGCATACCCACTGCTCGTAAAGAATATTTCCTTAATCACAGATACTTGGAAATGAACGTGTGTATTTGAATTAACCATAATCGCAATTACATTCGAAAGTAATTGCTTCGGTTTATTCGCGAGAATTTCATTTCTGTTGCGGAAGGCACTTAAAATAGCATACATTTTTGATAGAAACAGCTCTTTGAAGTTAAGCAACCTATTAGTACTGTGAATAAGAACGAATTTCATGCTTCACTTATTTTTCTTTCAGCAAACTAAATAATTTTCATTCAAGCCGGCTATCAAAGGCTTCATGAACAGTTTTTCCAGTTACTACCCTTTTAAAATTTCTCTATTCTTCATATTGTTCGTACTTTGTGTTACAGTATCCGGTAAAACTTCCTTACAAGTTCCTGCTCCACAGACTTTGTTAGTCCCCGTAAAGTGGTAATTCTCACCACATGAAACACGCTGTCCGATTTCATTCAAGCAAAGAGTTTTCCTCGATGTGAAAATTGCTCTAGAAATATTTTCTAAGGAAATCTATTCGTTGCATGTAACTCCATGCATTCTATCTGAATAAGGAGCGAATTCTGTATAGAGAAGATTGACATAAAGATGACTGATATATTCTGTATGAAATCTATTATTTCCAGGAGTCTATTATTATTTCAGTCATAATTAAAATAAAAATATATCGAAATAATATATTAGATGATATACAGTGGGCCGCATTAATATTCGGACCGTATCTTTACTGTTTGTTGAATTAATGAATTTATAGTTTTTTAATAAGTCAGAGCACTTACTTTAGATTCTACAAACATTATTTACATAATCTGTATAGTTTTATTTTTAATTGATATTATTTCAAATCGGTAATAAACTTTAATGTTTAGTCATATACTAGAATTACGATGTCATCTGAGAGGGAACAGCCGAGTGCAAAGGGTTAAATGAACTAGTGCTTCATCTTGACGTCGTAATATATAATTTAATATCAATTAACAATAAAACTGTACAAATTATGTAAATGAAACTTATATTTGTAGAATGTAAAGTAAGTGTTCTGACTTATTAAAAAACTATAAATTCATTAATGCAACAAGCAGTAAAAATTTCTCAAATACGATGGTGTCCGAATATTAATGCGGCCCACTGTATCTATTATCTCGAATAAAACTGTGAATTGTTTCATATTCTTCGGCCAGGTCTGTGCGGCGCCACTGTACGTTACGAATAAATTAGCTATTTACATTCGCTTCGTTGCACTCTGAACTTTGATCTATTTCCAGCTCGCGTGTATTATAAAATAATCGCATCGAATCACCCAAGTCCATTCACGAGGATCCATATCGTCGATTTTTGGATTTGCAGGACCAAACAAGGAGCGTCAGCACGTTCGGTTGCACGCCATAAACTTCGCGAATCGATCGTCCCGAACGATTGGAATTCCTCGAAACGCCTTAATCCGGTTCGCGCCGATTCGGAACGCCAACAAGTCGAGCTTCATGGGCGATGTAAATGTGTAACGCGTGCCAAACCGGAGCCACCGCGGGCCGCACCGAAACCGTTTCGGTTTCGTTCTGCACTCGATCGGAATTATACTCCAGACACCGCATGGGATGGATTCCCGGCGTTGTTGCGTTATCGGGGATGCACTGCGACAAAATTCAACTGTAATGCGATTTTATGGACGCCGATCGCGCCGATATCGAAGACCTTAACTGGCTATCCGTAACGCTAACTTTTCTCGTCCTCTGCGAACGCTATCTTGGAACAATGCGAGATTGCGAATACCATGGGAAACGAAATTGTGAATCGAAATGATAAAAATAACAGGTTCAGCAGGTTTTATTTAAGCTGGCATTTAAGTAACGATTTTTAATTTTTAACGCCATTCCTACCGGAGGTGTCAACGTTTCTTAATCATTTTTATTTAATACCGTTTTTATTAAATAAAATTACGTTTTTACCAAAGGGGTTGAAACTCGTCTTTCGATCAATTTTATCCAAAATTATTCCGTTCGTTTTTATGTTTTGTATTTAGTAACAGTCGTAATCTCATATTATTGGTAGTTAAGTATGGCGTTAAAACTGTAGGAAAGGTTTTAGCATAAAAGTAATTCATTGATGGTAGAAATGGAATGCATCCGCTTTAAAAACACCAGCGTTTTAGGGAAGTTCGCGAGAGCTAAAATCAAGCATTGTCGAGCGCTGCATTGACAAAACAGTGTATATTTAAGAAACCCTCGGGTGCGATTTATGTCAGGAACACTTAGAGTCGAACAATAGAGCGGACAGCCTTGTGCAGGTCGATTATACTCCCAAGTTTCCGGTAGCAGCGGACGACAGCGCAATGGTCTGTTACGCGCGGCCTTGTGGTCGTGGCCCGCTGCGGACAAAATTCAACATTCGAGATCCCCGACGCCGAAACCCCGAAGCGAAGTCGCGAAATTCGAGTTCCAAGTGTATGCAGGTTACCGGCGCGAAATATTAGACAGGAAAATTCGACGCAATATTCGCAAAACACGCTAACGAGGCGATCCAGAAAATTGCTGGAGCTGGATAATACGGTTGCGCCACATTCACGCTCCCATGATACGCTCCCGAGTGCGCCGGTCTCTTAGAACAATTATTTAAAACGAAGCGAGACTGAACGATATTTGGAAAATTAATGGATCTCGGAAAATGTTCCAGCAATTTGACGATTCTCGGTACGAAGAACCGTGCGATATCATTCGGCAAGAATTTAACCTATTTTTATACTGGTTTTTCATATTCTTTGATGCTTTTTATGTACCTTTTATTGCTTTCGCACCTCCTTGTTATTTAAATAACTTTGTAACGCATGCAAAATTATACACGCATATGAAATTTTTGTACATATTATGTAACATATACTATAACTTGCTCTCTGATTGGTCCGTCTCTTTCGTTTGTAACTCGTTAACGAAGCCAGCACCAACATAATCGCTAAGAGAAAAATTCTTTCAAATCACCAGAGGAATCAATCTTTTTCGGAGGGACAGGGTGGTAATTCTCTGATACCCCCTATATGGAATTCTGCACCTTGTACGTCATAAAGCCGAAACGACGGCTGGCATAGCTCGCCAAGAAATCATTGTTGACGAGCGACGTCGGAGTGTCGATTGCGAAACGAAAGCAATAAATTTTGTTTCGTTTGAAGCGCAGGAAAGAATATTTTTCTTGGCACGCTGCATGGACCTACCCTGCACTCACAAGACTTGGCAGGCCTCGTACTACATAAATGAACCTTCACTCGATCATCATTTAACTTCAAACGTCAGAGTTGCACACGATTGTTACGTTTCATATGATATATGTACGCAGAACTTGAGAAAAACATTATACAATCCTGTCGATTATTCTAGTCAAATTCATCTAGTCATCGTTCATTACAGACAATTTTTGTAAATATCTTGAAAAATAACAATTTTTCGTTGCCCTGACACCGGAACGATTTACACAGAATGAAGAGAGAAGAAGCATGCATTTTTTTTTTCTTAGAGGTTTTACGTCGCATCAGCTGCAAGGTTATTAGCGACCTTCTATTTAAATAGACCTTATATTTTGTTTATTAAGCCTGTATCTCTCAGAAATTTTAATAGGTCCTTGATTTTGTTACTGTTTATGTTATCCTTGAGCAGTGGTTTTAGTTTGTGTTTGGTGCGCATATAATTGTATTTTCGGCAGTTTAAGATTAGGTGGTCCGTTGTCATTTGGGTGTTACATTCTTCACATAGTGGGGATGGTTCTTTAGTTAGCAGATATGAGTTTGTGTATCTGGAATGGCCAATTCGGATGCGGGTAATCGCTACTTGGTCCCTCCTGGGTAGTGTATTGGTCATTTGATAGTTACTGAAAAATTGTTCTGTAATGATAGTTATATGGAGTGGGGCTGATTGTTTCCATGTAGTTTCCCATTGTTGCGTTAGCTGGCTTTTGATCGTTTTTATCAAAGCATGCATCTCCATTGAAATAAATGATACAATTATCGATAGCGCAAGCACCGATGCACTTTGAAAATATCTAAGAGCTTGCAAATGTAACAATTTCTGAAATGTTCACGTGGACCACCCTGCGTATATTATGCCGGAGAAGTCGATAATTTATGAACGATATCAGATCGACTAATCAAATAGAGAAAATGATCGGAAACAGCATCGTGGGTACAGCAAGTTGAACGTGACGAAAGGAGGAATGCAACGCGTCGATGTTCTCGATGGACCGAACAGGTTGCCGAGGATCTCTATGTAATCGAATAATAAAAGTTTCATGGGAGAATATTTGAATGGCGGAAGATTGCTTGGCAGACCCAGTTTAAAACTCGTTACACACGGAAGAACAGACTGATTTATTGTATTCGCAGCATTCGACACCGATGAGACCAGTTTCAGCGACGTTTACAACGCGACGTTGCTTCGCTATTCGTAACAATTTGCGAGGCGAATCGCGGAAGAAGAAACGAAACGCGGCAGAGGAAACGATCGAATATATTTTCCCTTTATTGGGACTCAAAAATTGATCGCAACCGGTCCGCGCGCGTCTCCTAAAACAAACGTGTTTTTGTTGCAACATCTGACACGGAAGTGCGTTCCCGCAACGCGTTGTTCGTCCCAGGTACAGAGGCCCGTCAATTTTTTGATGGTCGATGAAACTCGACGGTCGTTCCTACCGTGCGTGGTTCGGCGAACATGCTGGGTCATCAAACTGCTTGGTTCCTAAACATGTACTCGCTGGGATGGGCGAACCTCGCTTTCCTTTGACGCGTAATGCATTTCAGCGGCAAATGACCCATATTCGCCGAACAACGCATCGTGGCAAGCCAACTTAAGCTTTTCCGATCGAGGTAATCTAAATGATACGGAAATCGAAATTAACTTCTCGCGCAACGCTGCACAATATTGCGCCGTTCAAAAATGCCGCGGCATACATACGAAAGCGAAACTTTAACAACGTTCGTGTGCAGGCTGGTCGAACTGTTTCCAAATGCAGCTTCTGCATTAGCCCTGTTAGCAAACTGCTATTATCTGTTAGTGTCTATCGTCTCCGAAATAGAATCTGTATTATGAGCGAGCTGTGGTCGATGCTGCGGTATCATGCTTCGATCGTTCTTTATTTTAACCCTTTTCATTCGAAGTGCAAATCTAAAATAATTTTCCTTCCTCTTAGTATTTCCATTTTATATAACAAAATTCGTTCTACGCATATGATATCGAGTCTCGTGACTCATATAACATATATACTTTCAACAATTTTTTAAATCTAAGCTTTTATATCTATAAAAGTAATTTTCGCCGCTCGAGTGCAGAGTTAATATCTCCTAATATAGAATGAAATATGCTTAAACATTTTATTGAAGACTAATGTGTCCTGATTAACATTGGAAATTGGTGACCTTTATATTCTAATATATCGTGAGGAAATAATAATATATTTATAATATGTATTATAAATATTTATAATAATTAAGAGTTATCTCAATAACGCTATTCTTTCTTTTCCGGTCTAGAAATTGAACATGTCGTTAAATTGATTAGGATCGCGGAACGGTAGTTACAGACTATAACTCCGGAAGTCGGTCAGTATTTTCGATTCACAGTTCAAGATTTTCTATGTATTGAAAAATCTCGATGGAGAATAGAAATGCAGCTATTAACAATCGATCACGATTTCAATGGACAGTTACGAAGTACGCGTCTGCAGAAACTACCCGCAGAAACAGTCTGAGATAACTTGGAATGGATCTATTGTTCCATTTTACAATGGCCCTAATGTCAAGAGTCAACCATCCGAAAACGAAAAAACGAGGAAACGATCTTTAAAAAAAATCGCAGGCTAACGTTTCCCAGAATTTTTGGTTCTCCGTTCGTCGAGCTATTTCTATTCAATTTTAAATTGCTGGTTTAATATTAATCGTACAATTAAGTAATCACCGTTGGTCATAATTATGCAATCTTTTATAAATTATAATAAACGGACGATGCATACGTTAGCGATTATAGATGCATGATTCTCGATCATAAATTCAGAATTTAAATGATGTATCTGGAACAATCTTCGATTATTTTAACGCAGCGCGCACACACTGTACAGTGTACTAGAATAAATCGTGACGTCAGCTGTTCAAAATAAACTCGTAAATCCTGAACCGCAGTTAGTATACTCAATTTTCGAAACTATTGACATTTTCTTATTATTGGTATCTGCTTAACATTTGATGTTATACCACACGATCATTGGTTTTGGTATGTTTGCTCGCCCTATATATGTATATGCGCATGGAGTGACATTATTCATGGTATGATCGGGGCGGATTTGATTGCAGCTATAATCATAAATGAATAGCAAAGTACGTCGAGGGAAACACAGTTCTTGTGGCGACCCGATTGGAAGATTCATTCATTATAAATAATTCAATTATATATTATAAATTGATTGGAGACTATAATTTATTTTGCTAAAATTTGGTATAGTATGATATAGTATTAATGTTAGACTAATGCTATAATACTAGTTGTACAACTAATAATATATATAATATTAATAGTAGGATGAATCGAGTAAATGGGTCGAGCTGACATTCGAAAGCGTTGCACCATGATTTCATACACTCGTTACGGGAATTTTGGAAAATATTGTACGAAATCTCTGGCTTTTGCTACTGAAATAATTTACCCCTATTAGTCCCTGCTTCATGAGTCGATAAGAAAATGATACTACTAAAAATGTGAATCACAGAACGAGAGTATGGGAATATAACTAGGAAAAGAGTCACGTCTGCGTCATAAATTCGGTCGCAATTGCTATTATGAAGGGAACGTATAACCTTTGGGGTCCATAAAGAGAATATATCAGGACAAGTGAAGCAGTATTTGCGAGTCTATCTGTCACAATGGAGATCTAACACTCATCTAGATATATTGAGTCGAATCGTAAATAACTTATATCACACGTACGTGTGTCAAAAATCGAATCACAATTACTAGAATCGACGATACTTGAAGATGTACAATAATTCACTGTTAAATATCAATTCAAATATCTTGAGGTGATACAAAATTGCAATTCCTACGATCAATAATAATTGAGAGGATGGAGTAAATCGACGTTTAATGTCAATGTTAAATGTTTCGAAGTTACGTAAGTTTAAGATCGATATTAAATATCAATAGCAAATATGACGAATCGATAACAAATATTAGACTGAATTAAGTAACAAATTGCGAGAAAGGGCATCATCGAACGACTTTGATACAAATTCTACTTGCTTATAAAGTCATTATATGGAGGACGTTCGACACCATCTGCGACAATATTTAGGATCGATTCTGCAAAATTCAACCCCCCGTTTCGAGCTTCAATTTGTGACAGATGTTGGCGCAACACTGACAAAATAAGTGTGTCACGCGAGATATCAACTACACCTGGTTGTTTGACAGTTGCGCCATCATTGTTACAGTTTGGAAAATAGATTTCTCATTATATTACTTCCTATCAGCTTATTGTAATCACAGTGGCATGGCGGATGCTTACCGAGTACGTGCGAAGTTTGCAAAGCCCATATACTCTTCGGCAGAAAATCCGATGCAAAAGACCGATAAACTGATTATAGATTTCACCCACCATGTGCTTCATAGCAAGTTTGCCAACATTTCTTTACAAAGTGTTCCAGCAGAAGCCAGTAAGAGTGTAGAGCCTTGTCGAACTTTTCGTAATCTCGATAAGGCGATCGATACTGACTTTTATGTTAATAGTGAGGTTTTTGTTTCGAAGAACCTTTTTTTTAATTTAAGGTTATACTATCCTTCAACCCCTTAACAAACTTTATCTCATTCGCAACTATGCTTGCACATTTTCTATAAATTTAACTAACTCGTGTTCGTACTCTTTCCACGAATATTAAATCTACTATATTATTAGCAATAAAAGCTAATTGGACTCACGAGCAATATTAATTCTTTTTACAAATTTTAGTGTCATATTTAATAACTTCAAAAATGTGTAAATAACGTAAACGTAATTTCTTTTAGTAAATGCGTTATAAAAATTTCCTAGAAAAAATAAGACAATGCTGCGAAAATTGTACACTTAAAGTGTAGATTATTTTAGCCATGCATTTAATACAAGCTTATCAAGTTGCATTACGATGAATAGTGTTATCGATTCCACTCCGGTGCACAGACGTAACGGACGATTGATTTTGAATGACCCCATACGTTTAATCTTCTAAAACGTACGATTAACACAGAAACCAAACATTATGGAACTAAATGACCGTATCATTAATGTTTTTGTCGAGTTTATTTCACGTCTAGATAATGGGGCATCCTTTTATGCAGAAAACGTGACTGAAGGAAGCAACGATAAGGAAGTAATGCTACGTTCAAAAATGAACAATTGAAAATAATAATACGCACGGATAAAAAACACAGTAGATTGTTAAACTGCGACATTTTTGTGTCGCAAGAAACCCCTCATTTTCCGATTACGAATATCATTAGTAACACCCTCTAGTATAAAGGTCTAGCCTAGTCGAAACGCTCCTATATTCAGGCGTAAAGTCGTAAAAGTGTTGAACGCGGTGCCGTCATTAGAGTCATTAGTTCTCCTTTACTGTGTCGTCGGGTTCCCGAGATACCACTTCAATCTTAATAAAGAGAGGTGAAAATCGAAAGTCGACGTCGAAAGTCAGGACCATTCACTTTAATCTCTCTAATAGTGGTCGCGATCGTTAATCTTCGTCGATGTACTCGAATCTTATCCGTGGATGGCCGTGTATTCGTTGAAAGGGTTGAGCAGCCCACCCTCCAGCCAATCCATAAAACACCTCTTGATCATAAACCCGTTCTTGCACGAAGCGCAGAGCCCCCTCATCGTTCCTGGAAAGGTAATTGCCTTTTTTTCGAGGCACCTCGGAACAGCCTTATGGTTCCTGCTCACGCACGACTAAGAATTACACCCTCCTAAATTCGTACACCATCTGATTTCGGGTTAATTGCTCGGCTAATTAATTGCGTAATTTATCGAGTGTTAAGATAAAGCAGTGATTTAATTTCGTCGGTGCGCGGTCTAACCCAGTCCAAAGACGACCAAGATGGAACAGAAGCCAAGCGTTGCTTTATCGGCACCAGTTATCCAGTCATTTGATTTCACGCTGAATAATTAATGTTGCGCATTTCTCTGGAAATTATTAGCGCGCGTTTACAGGCTGCCCGGTAATTCCGCGAACGAAACGATATTGTATAATAATTTTGCAAAAATCTTTCTAACGGATTGCTAAAACTGAAACGAACTGCGCGCGTTGGTCGCCGGGTTATTTAACACTGGAACGGCGAACATTTTTCATAAAAATATTATTCAGCCATGAAATATTTCTCTTCGTTAACTTCCCGAATAAGCGATTATTACAAATCAAGTTCAATAAAAACAAGGGCCCGAGTGCGAAGTTATTTTTATTAAAACGATATAATGGAATAATCGAACGATGAAAAAAAGTAGAATGTCGATGTGTCGAATGATCGAATGATGAATGAGAAGTGAGCGACGATTAAAATTGTTACGTGTATTAAAATATTTAGCGTGAAGTTTCCATAGAGATTCGCGTTAATGTTTTCATATTGTGTTTGTTAGATTGATAAAATATTGTTATCGACAAATACAACTGCAAGTACGTTTAAAATTGCATCAAATTTTATTCAGAAATTCCTTTTAATTATCCAAAGACTTTAACAACGCGTGTGGCAATTTAGTAGTCAAATAATAGTCTATGTATATTCTACAATAGTCTACGACTATGTATATGTCTAGTAAAGATATAACTCTATTTTAAATACAAATTTAGCATTAGATTCTACCGTCTTACCAATACCTCGATATGTGGTTAAAATTGATATTGATCTAATAAATATTTCCACGCTCGATAAAATTAGGTGAGTGTATAGAATGATGTTCGAAAACTATTATTAACCCGAATTTGAATAAGTAATATGACACTAATCTGTGAAATTATATATCTCGCAGAGGTTTCATTTTATACAAAGATCTTATAATAGAATCCTCGAATAGCAGAGTTGAATAACACCTTCAGTCAATCATCGTTTAACTTTTGACGTACGAGTTAACTGTGAGTGCTATGTTCCATATAGTATATGAATCAAATATACTACAGAGCCTTTATTTGGAAACTTTGAACGAAATATCCAGATTTTTATTCTACTAATAACAAACGATCGTGTCTCCCTCGAGGATAGATTTAGAAACGAAGATTTTAACAGATTTTCTACATTTTGTTTTTATTGCTGAGATCCAACTAACTGGATACAATATAATGACATTATAAAACTATAATTTAAGAAATGGCATCATGGAAATAGAATTATTGAATTACAGAGTTTAATATTAGTAACATAATACTATTCCAGTCTATTTATAATCTACCAAGTCTAATACTATTTATAGAAAATTATAATGTTCACTCGTGTTCCATTAACTGCAAATTGATTTTGGACGAACCCTTGATCGAACAATAAATTAAACATTGAGGAATCTTAATATTTTATCCGAGGCGAATTTCAATTGTCCAACGGTCTAGGTGTTCAAACTAATTTTAACTAATGCAAGCACTTCGTTATGCGAAAGAGATTCAGAAAATAAATCGTTGTTTCATATGCATACGCGGACAGTTAATTGTTAATCTTATGAAAGGATCCGGAAGGACGCTACCTCGACACATTCCTGCATACTCTTACCAGTGTGCCCATTAAATTTTGCTGCCTTCGTGGAAGATCTTCCTCTGGCAATATTCCAGACCTATATTTCCACCGGGCCAGGGATGAAGTAAAACGAAGAAACCCTGGGAACTCTTTGTTCCATAATCTTTTTCGAAGGAACATCTAGGCCGTTTGACGATTACGAATGCAAAAGTCGTGCGACTGAACGATATTCTTCTCAACGAAATTACGAAAAATTTTCTTTTAAAAGCTTCCTGTGACCCGTTCAACCGCGACAAATTTCGTATTCGTTATTTAACGACCAGAAATATTCCAACGCCGTCTTCGCAGTATTTATTTTTCGATTGGATGCTGTATATCACGCTTGAAAAATAATAGATTCCCATATTTGGTTCAATAGCCAACTTGCGGAACTTTTGACAAAAATATAACCGAGCGAAACACAGCGTTGCTGAATCTTGATAATAGAGAGGGACGTTAATTAACACTGAACGTATCGCTGCGGGTCAAATTACTGGTTTCACATTCTTTATTTCAAATATACCGAAATTATAAAGTTGCTTCCATTGGAAATTCTTAAATATATTCCTTTATTCGAACACACGTTATTACAAAAAGTTACGAGAGTAAATTCAAAATTGATAATTTGCAGATGTGAAAACATGAAAGGCGCTTTCCCACCTCGGCACGTTTAGTGTTAAAATCCTGAATTCTTCCTTGTGAGGATCAGGGAAACTAATACGCGAGAAAGAAATCCGTGAGCGTGTAAAGAAGATCAACGACAATCGAACGGACTCGGTTTTAATGCGTCAGTAAGAATCTAATTAACGTCGACGGGGAGTGTAACTTCGTTACTATCAGGAAGTTTTCTTCAGATCTCCTATTATCATACGGATTTTCCTCGAATGTGACACTAATCTGTCAGATATAATTTTATTCCTTTCCTCCGGCGGATAATCTCGCGTTTTAAAATGAATTTGTCAGCAGAGTCAACTCTTCTTATATTAAACGAGAATATCACTGAACTAACCTCAATTCCACGGACAAAGTAATAGTCTAATTTACGGAGAAAATATAGTTCGTTCTGTTTTACTTGGATCGCTTGTCTGCAATGACTAGGCTCTGTATGTTCTTATGTCTACGCAGAATTTTATACATTTGAAACAGGGCTTGAATTGTAAACTGAAAAATCATACAAATACAAATTATTTAGGCGCGTGTTGAGCAACACAGCGTGTTAAGTACAAAGAAAAATGCTAACAGCGGGTTACTTTTTTGTAGGTCCCCTGTAATGAATTGACCTCAAATAGGAATCTGTAGGTCGGGTGTGATAAGAGAAACGTCAGTGGGGGATGCTCCGGTTGTCCGCCCGCGGTAACCCAACCCAGTTAATAAGGCGCTCATTCAATACTAGTTATTAGGATCACGAGTTTAGATCTATGACACGGTCGGAGTGGAACAATGCCTGTTTGAAGAAGTTCTTAAATCACGCAGATTTGCTACCGAGAATAGATGCAGCCAGTGACTGGAAATGTTCAATGAACGTTCTTTGGAATGCATCCCAGCCCCATATTGCTTCTATACATGGTGGGCAACGTAACTGAATCCAGGTAATGATTCAGATACGTTCACCCACCCATTTTATATCGTCAAAATAAAATATTTATTTTCACAACTTAGCTGTGGGTTCATCGGGGTAAAATACTTTAACACGTTGAGCACTACGCTGATTTTTAAGGGGGTCCCCGTTAGGCCACGCGCGCGCGCCGCGTAAAAGGGCTGGTACTGTAATTAAGTAAATTTTAAATAAATTTTCTATAATTCCATAAAACAGTGTAAATTTGAAAGTTCTCATGTCGCACGCTGTCAGCCAGCGCGGTTGACGCGGTCTAAACGCGAAAGTCTAGTGTCAGCCATCGATGGCTGACATGGCCTAAACGGAAAGTCTAGTGTCAGCCATATATGGCTGACGTGGCGCTCAACGTGTTAATAGCTGAAATTTTATGCATATAATAAATAAAAAGAAATAATATTTCAAATACTTTTTATACAAATATTAGCCAGCTGTGATTGTGTATTACCTTGAGATCTCGTTGAAATTAAAATACAATCACGGTGCGATTTAAAAAGCGATTTAAATTTTGATGTTCGCAGTATCCTCAGAAATATCGTAGCAAATAACCGCAACACATTTACCGCAGAAATATCAAATTGCGCAATGAACAGCGAGAGGATTCAAAGTTTACCTATCGCATAATTAATATCATCGTTGCGGACGGTCCCGCGATTGTTTCAATTACTGACCGAATGCGATTTTAAACAAGCACAGCGGTCAGAACAAATAAAAACGTAATCACGCCGAGTAAATATTTTATATGAATCGGTGTATTTAGAACGAGGACCATTTTGCAACGATGGTCGTTAATTAAATAATGTTTCGTAACGTTTTGCGTAACGCAGGGGACGCGGTGGCAAGTCAAACGTAGAACCATGCCACAAGCACGCACGCACACGGTTCCGCGTTTCACCGTTCCCAATTATCGGCCAGGTGAAATGAATTCTCGTTTAAACGAATATTCTATTTCATCCGGGTTTAATTACTAAATGCACGGTCGGGAGAAAAGGAACAGGTGCGACTTACCGTGTGCGCCTCTCTTTCCCGAACCTAATTCCGCGTCACATCCACTCGTGGAGAACGTCCATTTTCTCGATAGGAGCGAATTTCCTGCCCTCTAACCTCCTACTTTTCTCTATCATGCCACTGTTATTTCTCCCCGGACAGAGGTCGGCTGGCCAGGGAAAGGGGTGTCATCTTGTAACGCGCCGATTGAAACGGAAAATCCCTCGACGGAAATTTACTTTGAGATCTAATCTCAGTGACAACAAGTTCAGAAACTAAGGCTATTGACCAACTGTCGTACCAGCCGTAAGAACGAGTTACTGGGTCAATAGACCATACAGCTCGGCCATCGGGAACTATCGTTGTCGTACTTCCTCAATCGACGCGTATTGATCCGCAACTTTCGCGATCACGAAATTGTCTGGATCACCCGGTTCGCACGTACTACTCCGTCCGTACAACCCACCCTGGTAACCTTGTAATTCCCCGCGAATCCCACTTGATTTTAGGATTCAATGCCAGAAACATGTCCGCTCGAAGTTCCAAACTTGTCCATAGAAAATGTGTGTGCGTTACGGATCATAACGGAGGTTTTGGGTTAGTGGATTCTAATATGCGGGGATCATAGCGATCGGGAAACCCGGGCAAAATTGGGTCATGGCGCTGCACGGGATTACTGTTTGCCTCGCGGTGTTGCGATCCCATATTATTGAAAGCAGCCGTAGATATGAAAACGGATAAATTATTCTGTTCTACCGATGGTTTCAATTTCGGTGTGGCGCACTTGAGCAGTTTTACGGCAATTTTACCGGAGGGCCGGCGCAAAAGTGATTGCGCTTCTCGCCGCTTTATATCGTAGTGCCTGCTCCGACGTAAATTGTTATTTGAACTTTATTGTTGCAAAAGATTCGCACTGCAGTTTTATCCGCTTGAAAATTATATTCACCGTTTTGCAAATTAAATTCTCCTTTTCCAAGTTAAATTCACTCTCATGCTCACCTTTTACCTAAATGAAATTCATATTTCTTTTTTTAGAAATAAATGCATATTTTTAATGATATTTTGTTTAACGATACGCTTGAAAACCAGAATAAATTAAGATAAGTAATTAATTTTATGAGTTGGAAGAAATTTGATGTATACGATAAAGTAATTAAAGCAATGATACTCATATATCGGAATCAAGTGAAACTGGAAAGTACTTGTTAAATATTATGGAAATTACTGTCGTGATTGAAATTAATCAGCCTGAAAAATTACTTCTCCGCAGTTTATCAAACGTCGCCTCAGAACTTCCCGTAAGATTTAATGAGACCGGCTAATATGTCAGTGTCTTACTATTAAAACTTCTGATGAACATTAATGATGACAAGAAATTATCTGTCCGTTATCAATCTCACTAACAGCTAATTATCGGGTTACTTCGAGTTAGAACGAAAACCGAATTATACCACGTCACTAATAATCTTCCTACAAATGAAAACATATTATACAAGGTGGGGCCGAAACTATTGCCACCTCAAATATTTTCGAAACTATAAGTTTCACAGAAATATTTGCTGAAACAAAATTGCACAGTACAAAGGGGGACATCCGGTGGCAATAATAGTTTTTTTGCAGGTGGAGGCACTTCGGACATTTGAAGGTCACCTTCATTTTTTTAAATGGATCGGACTGTTTTTGCTTCCGTATCATGATAGAGGATCTTAAGACGAGTTCAATGACCTATTACACAAGGTCATTGAAGGTCATAGAAAGTAGAGAAAGGCGATAATACTTGCGGTTTTGGTAGAAAATAGAACATAGGTTTATAGTAAGTGTTCGAAATGATGACCATAACTATCAATGCAACATTGGATTCTTTTTACGATTGATTGACTTGTAAGTCTTACAGCGCCAGAACTTATTGACGCACAGGCTGCAATAATTTTTTACTTTTTTTTTATTTTTTTATTTTTTTTTTGTTGAATGACCTTGTGTAATAGGTCGTTGAACTCGTTTTAAGATATCCTCTATCATGATACGGAAGCAGAAACAGACCGATCCATTTAAAAAAATGAAGGTGACTTTCAAAAGTCCGAAGTGCCTCCACCTGCAAAAATACTATTGTATTATCGCCACCGGATGTCCCCCTTTGTACTGTGCAATTTTGTTTCAACAAATATTTCTGTGAAACTTATCGAAGATATTTGAGGTGACAATAGTTTCGGCCCCACCCTGTATAATGTATAATTAAATAGTTATACAATCTTTTCTCGGCAGACCGATATGATACGCGAAAGCAAATTTTCACTATGCAGAGAATTATGGCAGTGAACGTTCTATCTACGTCTTTCTGCACGTAGAATAACTTCTCCTCTGTTGTGCTACTTATTGCATAATCCGATACCTAAGCATGCGTATTTTCTTCATCAGCTTAACATGTAAAACTAATCCCGTAAAAAGCTTTTACAATTCCCCAACACCGACATAGTTATGCTTGCTATGGACGTGTCATCCTACGTACATTGCCTCGTCTGATGTACCTCTCAACTTCTCCTTGTATCATGCACAGAGCTTTCTCTCGGCTGGTTTGGCGTGCTTTTCTCAGTGATAAAAATTGCGCAGCGAAAATCATCGTTTGAACCGACAACTAAAAACTTCAAAGTCCCGTCAACTCCAAGAACCAATACTATCGGTTATTTGAAAAACTTCTATAAAAGGTCAGCAACAAAGAGGTATTTATAATCGCGAAATGTTATAATAATTATTCGTCGTTAATAGCCATTTTTACGAGAAACTCCATTTCTCGTAAAAATTGTCTGCGTTGATTACAAGATATAGACCGTTTATTTTGAAAGTGGTGTAAGTCCATTTTTGAAAAAATGATATATCACGTGATTATTGCTTAATTTAATGTAAATTTTGTTATGTATAACTAGTCCGTGTTTAATTTCTTAGAAAATTCCCATGTTTTGTACAATTTAAAATTGGTCGGTAAATGAAATTGCATAATTATCGATTATGAAAGTGGTGTAAGTCCAATTGACAGAGGTAGGTGGCTTAGCAGATGGTTGCCGATCAGTATCCTGTTATTTTACATTTTTTCTATATTACGTGTCAAGAGTTACTAGTTTAAAAAAAAAATGCGATTAAGAAACAGGTAAGAAAAAACACTAATAGAAAACAGGTAAATTGGATGCAAATATGTTGGATGAGGTTTCTCAAATGTGCACCATACACTATTTTATATAAAACATCGATGAAGGACAAATAATTTAAAATTATAAATTTATTACCTACACGTCCTGAAAGACCGCTAAAGAAAAAATCGCCCTGACGCCTTTGTACCAAGCTGCCAGGTCTATTACTTATGAAAAATATAAAGTCAGTTATAAAGCAGTTATTACCTTATATACCTACAGTGCATCATGCATATTTTGAAACACTGCCACATGCAGAGCATAAGTAAATACTATCGATATCTTGTAATTTTAACAATGTAATTAGCGTCCAAAATTAAAAATACTACTTCTATTTTATGTCGTGTCATTATTTGTAAACAAAATTGTCTAATTTTGAAAGTGGTGTAAGTTCATTTGCAGCCCGTAAGTATACATCAGTTTAGAAAAATTCGTCTGAAACTTATATAATCAAATTAAATATTGATAAAACAGTAGAAACATTGCCTGACTTCGTGTAATTTGCCTAAATTTTTTAATTAACAGATATGTTAACTTTTAATTTTTTCGAAACAAGAGAAAATGGACTAGCAACGCTTTCAAAATAAACGGTCCATATAGGAGTTGCATGGAGATACGTATCATTTGTTAAACATTTTAAAAAGCTAAAACTCACTTTAAATTTCAGAAATGTTTTTGCTGTTTCGTATTTAATCCAATCCTGGTTAATGCATATAAAAATATGTGCATAATTAAATACAAGCGTATAATTCGAAGCAGGTACTAGTCGATTAGGCTAAAAGTTATCAGTATTCATTGATGAAGATTTTCTGATCTCGATGTGTGCACAAACCCAGCAGTAGGTTTCGTTAAATATGTACATTCTACGATTCAACTGGTAACAATGCGTGCCACGTGCGTTCATTGTAGTTAACAACCATGAATGTGGACTCCTGTCTATAAATATTCCCACATACATATTTACTCGAGCGCTTTGTGTCTCTTGAATCCAGCATTTGACGATCAATTGTTACTATTCAACGAGCTAAGCATTTCTCTTCGTGTATTGTGCGTGTTAATAATCATTTCTAATTAATCGTACAAATATATTCTATTATAAACTAAAAAATTTACGACGGGTAGAAATAATTAATACGAACTGTTGCGCAAGTTTGTGTCTTATTAGTTTTCTGTTTACTAATTAGTACCTTTAAAAATTAGTTGCATTTGAAGACACTGAAACTATCTGATACATACAATATAATAATAATAATATAATAGAATAATAAATATATAACGAAACATAACGAAAGTATTAAACAATAGATAAATTGTGAACTATGATCTTGTAGGTCACAAGTGCAGAAATATTTCTAACAGATTATTTGAAATAACGAAGTATCATCCATAGCATTGAACTCTAATGCACACTCGTGATACGACGGCAGAAACGTATAAAATTATTGGGAAATCAAATCTAAATTAATGAGTATTCAGGCCTAAATGTATTGACCAATTTGGCTCGTCGGCTGCATAGAGGCATTACTTGCCTGGCGCACGAAGGTCCGGAATTTCGGTCCCTGATTTGTCTCCTAACTACTTGCGTACATGTTCGCCAGTGTTATGCTCGCGTTTGCAAAATTAGTCCGGTTATAGCGTTACGAGACCGTAGCTTAGCACGTTAGAAATTTCAATCGATTTCCAAGTAATCTCGATGTTTTACTCTGCTTTTACTATTCGAGAATTTCGTCATATTTGCGAAAGAAATTTCATACACTTTATTACTCGTATTATTGCTATTCGTAAAAAAGCTATACTTGTTTTTAACGCATAATGGTACAACGATAAATCTTTATTGCTTACTACCAAAAATAATGTTGTATGAGAAGCACCTTAAATCGATATTTACAAGAATAACTAACAAATATGTTGAATAGCTCGAAGTGTCTAATAATCTGCACATTGACCCAATCTCGAGCGACTAGATTTTTCTTCTTCCGGGCAACAATTAAGCCTGATATTTATGTCGATATTCCTAGTTTGAATATATTCATATTCAATACCTCACATTGGACCGCCTATCATCAAGTATCGCGTATCGAGGCGTTTACATTGCTCTTGTATTTCAGCTCCACTAATTTCAATAACGCCAGAAAATGAGGGAGGATTAGAATTTCGATATTAATTAGTCGACTATAAAGCAGAACACCGTGTCCGTAAATAATCGTTTGCAATAACATATCAATCTTGATGCACGTTATTCGAAGAATTTGTTGGCACGTGAAACGTTCCATCGATATTTTCTACTTCTTCCATCATTTTCTTAATTATATTTATTTTTGGTCATCTGTGTATGAATAAAAATAATTTATCCGCGAAATATTTAAATACTTGTTCATCGTGAATGCATTATTTTATTTTGTTTCGTTGGAAATGGCTTTCGACCGTGATCATGTTCGTTACGCAGATGTAAAACTTCGATTGCGTGGGGAAGTAGAAGTGTAAATGCGCGAATGAATTTTTGTCACGTTCATAACCAACGGGTTTCGTTCTAATTTCGCCGGGAATTGCATACATCCATAGGAATTTGCATTTTAATCGTTAATATCCCGTTATCACGAATTTGTGTCCCGATAAGCAGTTCTACCAAAATTTGTTCAGGCGAAATTTTAAGCGAATTGCGTTAGATAGTTCATTGAGTTTCTGTAATGGGTTTTCGCGTGATGCAAACGTCATTTGCTTGAATTCTCTCTGAAACGTGTATAAAAATAGTTGTCCGAAGTAAAAGTATCATTGACACCTATCATCGTCACTTTTTGTGTTCAAAAATAGCACCAATTAACAAATCGAAATTACCTTTAACTAAATTCTCTCCAATTGTCCCAATTGTATAACGATATTAATTAATAATAATATTGAATATTGAACAATAGATGAAATGCATTAATTATTTATTGATTTATTAATGATTCAAATTTACACCACTTAATGAAGTAAGAAAACTGAATAGAAGTAAATTTTTCTCTTTCTTTCGGAAATAACATCGACTCGTATTGTAATAAATATGGGGCATGAAACTAAAACGTTAAACTACGACGAGCAACAATATTCTAGCGCAAGCGTAGTTTCAGAACTGTAATGCAATTCTTGGTGTTGAGGCTTTTTGGTGCAGAGTGTCTACCTTTGGTAAAATTACCGCAACGTTTCGCTGACAATGCAGTTGGCCTCATCAGGAGGTCGAATGACGCGCGCTGATACTTACACTCGAAGGCCTCAATAGCGTAATGGAACCTATGATGAGGAAGTAGATTAGAAATTGTAACACTTTCTGCTCAAATATATGAAACAGTCTATAGATAAATAAATAAAGATATTAAGAGATGAAATGGATTTTACAATTAAATGAAATAATTGAATGAAATCAAAATTGAACGAAACTGAAAGACCGTTATGTATATATTACTAAAGCATATATACTACAGTATATTAATAAAGTATATATTATTACATTTTTTTTCATGTTTCCATGCTGAAATTCTTTTTATGTATTTTTCTGCTTTATATCCATATCCTATTCCACTAGATGCTCGAATGAGAATATTTCCGAATTAGATGTATAGTTCAATTAATTTTAATTTGATGATTATTGAATTAATCACGTCGTATAAAACTTGCACAAGGAGCCTGCTGGTCGTATGACCGCAATGTTCGACAAATATTAACCTTTACAAACTATGCAGAGTGTTAATGAATTACGATAACAAACTTTCCTCGATAGGACTCATTAAAATGTTTGCTGTGTTAATAAACGTTATATCGTCGCTTCTCTAGCTTATACATATTTCAGTAAGAATGTTTCGCTACGGAATCAAAGTTTATCTTTTGGCAACGATGGAAGCGAAAAGGTAGACGCAATTTAAGTTTCTGCCAGCATGAAGCCATAAATCGGTGTATCGTTATGCTGTTCATTTAATTATATTATAAGCGCTTAAACAAGCGAATTTGTGCAACTAACCGTAACGTGTACGTAATGTATCAGAGAGAAAATATTGTACTTTATGTATAACCTCGCGTGACTTCTAGATGTTATTTTAATCATTAGAATATAGTATATTAGAATTTCTATACTACAAATTATTTAAATTCCCAAGTGAAAAGAAGCTTTTGTTTGTAATATGGTTTTATTTAAACAGCATCCACTTTTATTCGCTTTTTTAGCAGATTTCCTCAAGTATTTTAAAGTTACCATAAAGTTATTACGAAGCTTTGCGTTGATGGTGAGCCGCGAGGCTCTTTTCTTGGTGTTACAAAGATCTCCAACGAGTGCGGCATACTATTTCAAGCGGAGTGAATTAAAAATGAATTCCAAGTTAATGAACTTCCATGTTTTCATTACGACTTTTATAGTACCACGACGATTGATAAAATACGTATTTTCCTATATTTAAATGAACAAGATGCAACCTGTTTGTTTGTATGCAAAATAAATCTAGCCCATCCTGTATTATCGTAACGTAGAAATTTCCTAGCGCATTTAATTAGGAATATATGCAGATCGGGTGAAATTAATCTGAACAATGTACTAGCATTAGTTGCGTGAATTAGTGCAATAGACTCTACATTTTGGAGTCATATTAATAGCACTGATTTAGCTAGCTTACCCGTGGCAGTGAAACGTGGACGAATCGCCACGTTCAGGCATCGAAATCTCTCATTGTTCACTTAACGTGGTTAATCCGCACCTGCTGACCAAAGTATGACTTCCTGTAGAATCACAGAATTACCCAGATTACGCGGTTCATAGGAATCCGGCACACCGGAATCGAATAATCCGATGCATTCGTCTAACGTAAATCAGCATCGTGCTCTATTGATCGGATGAACGGAAATAAGGTTCGAGTTTCCAGAGGTTAACTAACTGGCTCGCACGCTTACCAAAATGTCTGAGATTGGAATCAAAACACGGTAGATTCCCTCCAATTGTCCCCCCAAAAAATGGACAATTAGGGCAAAGGAGATACCATTAACCGACGACTATAAAAACGAGCGGGGATCGAATGATCGCATCTTCTCTTCCCAAAACGTTCATGTTTGTATTATCCCCTTGCACTATAATAACGAGTTAGACTCGTGACAAATATTTAATGCTGGATCTTATGAATATGAATAGCATTAATTTCTTCTAAATCGAAATAAAATTGAATTCCTCTGTCATCAAAGTCTAGAAACGGAAGTAAATAAAAACAATACAAAAGATAAAAATTTTCTGGTTCTGTTAAGGACAGTATTATGAACAAATAAGTATTACTTTAAATACTACTTTAAGTACTACTTTAAGTACTACTTTAGTTAAACTGCACAAGAGAAGCATTTCGAATTTGTTAAATACGGATTTCTCAAACTTGTACTTTCCCTTTTTATTCCTATGCTTTGTTTTACGTGGTGCACAGAATTCGATCTGTGATTAAATAGTATAGAAAAGAGAAAAAAAGTTAACGCGAAATAAAAATGACGTACAACGCAGCAAGAAATTGATTAACTGAATCGAATTATTGGAAGCTGTGCTAGATATGTAAGTCGTGCAGGAATTCCAGCGGTAAAGTGAATAAATATCACGGCTGAAACAATGTACGTTATTAAACACTTGGGTTGATGCAACGGTTGATGTAATGGACAATATATTTCATAGCCCGGAGCTAATGAATGAGTCATAAACTTTGAATATAGGATTTCAACCGATTAAATGCGGACAGTTTATTGAGATGACAATTAGATTCGTATCATGTGCGCTGCTAAATTGACCAGTCGTCAGCCGCCATTTAGCTGCCGTCAGAATATTCTTCGGCCGGTTTTGAATAGCGATAATTATTACGTTACACGTGTAGTGGTTCCTTTGAAGAATATTGCAGTAGTGGTTAGCGACAGACTGCTCTAAAGGATAGTTGGAATTCAGGTTGACAGGTTCAAAGCCGCCATGGTCGGTACTGACCGATACTGACAACGTGATTTTCGTTTACACTCCGTTGTAAGTGGAATTACCATGCCGTGCTATACCTGTATACGACACCATGGTAAAAATGAAGAGGACATCGTGAAACATTATGTACACTGATTCAGCAGCGAATGAATTACTACTATAAAAATCTATCTATTCAGCAATGCGTGACTGAACCAAGCAAATACTATTACATTGATCTACAAAATTCTATTGATCCTATGAGGCACTGAAAATGATATAAAATAATCGTTCGAAAATGAAAATAAATTGCATTGTTCGCCTTTTCGTATTGCGATAAATTGTGTATATAATTAACAATTGCGTGACGAGTTTCTTTGAAAAATATAGTAATCCTGTCCGATCTATTCTCGTTAATATCGCGGATATGATTAAAAAGCTTCAGATAGACCCACCTAAATCTCTTTACATAACAGAAAATCGATTAAGGATAAGCTTTCGAGGAGCGTATTAGAAACTGTTTAAATCTAGGCCGATGCAATTACTAGCAATGCATACTGCATAAGGTGAGTTTATCAGAATCGTCATTAACATTTTATTGTCAATATAAATCAAATCGTACACATCAAATAGTTAAAACTAGGGTTATATAAAGGTTATGGACCATTAAAATAACGTGTTCCAAGTTCGTTGAATCGCATTCGATTATTAACAAGATCGTAACGTTTATGGGAAATTTAATCGATACAATTGTTATTTAGGACAAACTCATTCGTTATTAGTATACCGCGACATGTCCGAATCAATGTAATATTGTATAAATTAAACAGCCAATTATAGTGCTCCGTAAACCTAGTATTGAATATCCGATTTTTTAGTTAAATGGCAGAACTGGATCAATCTATCTATTTTCCAATCCTTTCGTCGCAAAGTGCATGAAACTGGTGCACTTAGTTTTCCTTATTAACCGTCACTCTTATTGTATACTTCGACTTGTGATTTATGGACATTTTAAGTAACATGACAAGAGAAATTTCAAACTACTTTTTACTTTAATTGTAACGTCAAACTTGCAGTATTCACGGAATCGCGCGGCAAAGTTTACTTCTCCGTACACGTTGCACGTCATGTAAGTCACAAATTATTCATACCAATTAGAAATTGGACTACAACGAACTGGCATGCGAGAGAAGCGTAGAACGAGTGGGGCACGTGTTGTTCGTTCAGCCGACACGATCATTAATTACTGTAGTCAACATAAGTTGTGGCACATTATCCGGACACAGAAAATTAATCAAACTTTTCTGTATCGCAGCACTGCGATATTAACACAACAATGTCGTTTGCATTTGCTTTCCTCGACAGTTGTATCAAAATCATTCTTTCACCTGATTCGCAACTTTTATTACGTCAACGAGAGTATTAATTTAATTCATTGAAACCCTATAATTTTGTATCCTTATTTTATTTTTTAACAATATGAAGAAGATATAATATGCTTCGCTATAATTTGTACTATTAATTTGATAAGACGTATATCTATTAAAATTTCGAGCCTAGTGTTACGCGAATGAATTCGAAGTTTGACGTTTGAAAAATTGAAGACCAGTAAAATGTACTATTTTATTATCGAATAGAAAATTTCGAAAAATCAGTCTACCGCAGAAAATTTTACACTGCATTTTCTAAGTGAGACAAACAAAGTTACATCGTATTTCACAGGGAACGAAAATTTATCGCAGTTTCCCGTTAACAATAAAAATCCGACGAGAAATACCATCGGCGAGTGGTGGAATGCAAAAATCGCACGACATACACGAGAGAATCGATTAATGCTCGAACAGCCACTGAAATTCAATCGAGGAATAAATTATTTCTAAAACCATGATTTAACTATGGCGTGTGCGATAGAATTCACGGCGAACCGATCACGCGAATCCATAATAACTCGACGAGTTTTCGTAAAAATTAATTTTAAATTGAAAAGATTGAAACGACATCGGAGCGCGACGGTGAAGCTCGAGAGTACGACGAGCAAGCAAAGAACCTGAACACTCATAAAGAAAACGGTCGTTGTTAGAATTACGTCAGCGAACTTTTGAGGAAGCTCGGGCGCAGCCATAAACTTGGTCAGTCGGCAACGAAATACATTTCACTTCTAATTTGATTCCATCGGAGTTGCTCGTTAACGCGCTACTGATTTGCTGAATTACTGCATGACTGAGGTACAGCGCACGCCTACCGAGTCCCTTCTCTCTAAACTGAGCTAACGCAATTAACCAGCTTTTGACGAGATGAGATGATGTTTCGTTCTAAGTCACGACTCTTTGACGACTTGATTACGGAGTAAATAGGACGAATGAGAAATGCGCGGATCGAAAGCTGCGGCCGTTCAGCAAAATAATCAATTCGAATGACTGTGAAAATATTTAGTGTAAAAGAACGTGCACGAGCAAGTGGTAAATAATAAAAAGGTGTACGAGCGAGATTACTGCGAGGACGAGGAAAAATAGCTGAACATTATAAATCGTAATTGTTTCCTCTACTATTTTATTAGACGTATACAAAGGAAAACGAGATAAGAGTTTTCTTTCGGCTCGTGGAATACGTTCAAGAACCGGGAGCCGTAACGGACGCTCGTTGTTATCCTTCAGGAAACTTCTGCGTTTATAGCACTGCAATCTGCTATACAAATTGAAAATCTAAGAATTTAGTCGCGGCGCAAGTTTGACGACTTACTGCGGATTAAGGCAGCTTTGAAATTCGGCAAAAGTTGGCCGAACCATAAACCGGACTCGCTACGTGCCTCGAAAAGTATCACCGCTGCCAGAAAGTGCTTGATCTAGATCGTGGACGTGATTGTTGGAAGAATTAGTTTGACGCAGATTGAAAACGTGAAATGCTATTGTACTGTTAAGTAGAGTTCCTAATTAGGTATTATTGTATCGGATGGAATTTATTTCATTAATGAAAGAAAATTATGCTATCTACAATACGACGGATACATTAATTTACGGTACGTATATTCACGTATTTATATTATAAATACACGAATAGTATATTTATATTATACTAGCAGCACGAGACACCAGAATTGATTTGATTACGTACGATAAGGTACTCCACCAAATCGATCATTCGCTGACGTCAACGACACAGATTGCCTGTAAAATGAAATATACTACAACACACTTGATGCTAAAATGTTGGCTGTTATTGATTTTGAATTTATTATTTATTCGCTCATAATATGTACTCGGATTCAAGTGCGTTCTTCAAAATGCAATCATCGAAGAGGTTAAATATAGATTATTAATAACGATCAACGTCGAAATGATCGAACAATATCCTGCCGGTTTGTAACAATCGTTTCTGATACGAAATGATTGTTTAATTGCTTGGATTCGAGTGTTCCGCTCATTTATAGTGATCACAATGACGTGACGTTATTCGAATAACGACGAAGAAATTGAAAATTTTCGGAAATAACTCGGCGACTCTTATTGGCGGAATGCCTCCTTACGGCTTGAAAAGTTAGTGATTCGTCGAGAACGGGTCGAACACGGAACCGTTCGACCCAATTAAGTGGCCAATTATCAAATTGGTCTCTTCCATCGACTAAGGAGACCCGTAATGGTAACAGATTACAGCCACACTGTCCCGTTAACTGGAAAGTATATAACGCGGGTCAAAAGTGGTACAGATGTTCAATTGCACTTTTAAAACTAATTAAAAGCAGTTCCCGGAGAAACGGCCGTTATCGGAGAATTCTAGCTGTATGGAGCGTGCGGTTGCAAAAGTGTAACCGGCTATTGATACGTCGACGTGTACCTACATATGTCGCTCTCCCATTCAATTTCGTCGGGATTCTGTTAATTTATTTCGAGCGAAGTTAACAAAACTTCCCACCCCGTGTACGAGCAACCAGATAAATACGAAAGGATTCCATTAATTACGGCACAAAGGAAATATTTGTGCACTGCGAAATGATTTCGGCTGATTTCATAAATGATACCAGTCATGCCCGCCTATTAATTATTTAGCAGGTGATCCTGGAAGCATATCCGGGATACCTTATAATTAAATAATGATTTTGTAGTAGCATTAACATCCGGTATCAACGATTTATAATATTCGTTCGCTCGAAAAAATAGCGGGATTCTTTTTCAGTATTGCAGATTTTACCGAAACATCGCGTGGAAATTCAACTTATTTTTTGGCAGCATATTTAGTAGCCTAGTGAAATATTATCAGCAAAAATACTGTACAGATAAATAAAAATGAATGGAGAAAATATTGTGTCATATCGTTGGCAGTTTTTTCGCGATGAAAATAAAAACAAAAATAAAATAACGTAATAAATTACGTCATCGTCCTAAAACACAATGAAAACTTGAGCCTCGTGAAAGTTCAGTTACTTTTTGTTGCGACAAAGGAACAGATTATTTTTCCGTCCACAAACAGAAGCGGAACCACATAGAATATTAAACTTCACCCGTTACGTGTTTATTCTTCCATCATGTTCCCACTGTATCTGTTTTTAGCGAAATTTGTTGGGACCGGCTAAATTCATTTCGAACGGCGTGGTTTTAAAATCATCGAGCTTGTTTTCCCATCCCCTCTGTAGCATGGAAATTTTTGCAAATGAGATTGAACGGCAGGCAGTTGAATTTAAAATACAGGACGGGCGCAGTTTGTCAGGATTTTAACGAACCAATGTTCATCGAACGGTCTTGCAAGCAGGACAATTTTATTATATTCTGTTAAAATACGCTTTACGCGCATTCCCGTATGCCCCGCTCTCATTTATAATCTTTCTCGAACTAGATTTATTCACACATTTAAATACATGAAAATATCGGACGTTAGTATCGCGTTCTTGTGATAAATATGGCAAATATGAGAAATATATTCCGCTTGGAAACGACGAACGGTATTCCGTTTCTGCGCGTATTAAAATTTAGTCATTGGTAACCATGGTGACGATATATTATATTATCGTTAAAAATACATTCTTTTAAGCAAATCAAATATTTTGCTACCAATTATAGTTACTGCTATTTACCATTTAACATATCATTTTGTTTAGCTCTGATTATAATATAGAACATAATCTAGACACAAACAATTTGTTTCCTGATTAAAAATTGTTAACACGAATATCCGAGCTTTTTTAAAGTAAGAACTCCGTATAAGATGCAAATTAATGGACACGATATAAATAAATAAGTCACAAAGATATAAAATGCATACTTTTTGAGAAACTTTAGTAATTAATCACTGAGAATCGATATTACGAAAGGACAAAAATCACGCGGGCGCTAAAATGTTTGAATATTGATGATCGGTATAGGGGTGGAATACATTATGGCGACACGTTATCAGTGTAGCAACAAAAAGCTCATTTGTATAGGAATTGAGGTCCATTGCAAAAGCTCGATGATCGCTAAAATTGTTCAGGCATTTAATAATCGTTTTCAATTTCCAGTCTTTCATTTGACAAGAGTTTAATTTCACTCGATGCTATTAAACAGTAGAACTAAATGCTATTCATATCGTATTGAACTGTGGCGAAGGTTTTAATCAATTTGATTTTCATCGAAGTTTTCTGACAATATCGGAATAATGCGATCACTATTTTGGCATGTGCTTGAAAATTAAATCTATTGTTATAATTATACAATCGCGAGAGATATGTGTACACGAAATGCAGAGCAATGGGAACATTTGAAGAATTTAACGATACCGGTGCATCCATCTTTTGTCTTGCGATTAGTGCAAACAAATTTTATTTTGTATATACATATGCGACTTAATTATAAGTTTATAACAGTATTTGGTTAAAATCTTCATGATGTATACAAGTTAATGAGACCTTGAAAATCCTGTAATTCAATCCACTTACAGTGCTTGAAAAAAGTTGCTGCATTGTTTAGCAATCTAACCGTGCTATCATCTAATTTACCTTTTATAAATAAAAATTAGCTGTGATATTGAGAGGTGCTTCGAAAGTGGACAATTTGAACCACGTGTAGGTGCTAATGGATGACGAATATGACCAACTTGAGCGACGTTATAGCCGTGCCACACTTTGTAAGCTATTTATATCTGTCGGAGGGTAAGGAAGACCTATATTACATCTCCTTTTACTCTTTCTAACCTATTTGTGCTTATAAGCGGATTAATCTGCATCTGCATGTGGCTGCCATTTTATATAGACCCTGACCACAAATTTCTAACAACATTTTTCATTGACATGCCGCCGAATACTGCGAATACCGCGGTCCACCGAATTTTTTATGCTATTAATTCTGATTTATTTCATTAATTTATTTTGCATTAATAAATTCCGATCTCCTATGCAAAATAAAAATTATGTATGGTAATTGTAAGAAACGCAAGTTTAAATATTGGCTATTTATTATGAGCAATACAAAAATAAACGCACAATTTCCTGCGATCATAAAATTAATGAATACGAAATTTGCTATCGCTGTCTATAAAATAGATAAAAGATAAATAAAAAATGTATAAATGTAGGCCAAACTACAGCCCGAGTATAATATCTTGGAAATTTCGGAAATTCTTGGAAATGGAGTCACTTCTCGTACGATATGAAAAGTCTGGAAAGCAATTCTGCGTGTTCCTGTCAGCTTCGTGGCAGCTGCTAATAAATCATCCAAGCGCCATAACTTATTTAAAACAACGTGTGTCATATTTTGCAACGAGGAAGGTTGATGAAGCATTTTGCCAATCTATCTGGTTACTTTATAAATAATTAATAGATCATTGACAGTAACACCACGCTAAAATTCAATGATACAAATGCGATTTCAAAGTTTTATAAAAATACATCGTTTAGTGGATTACCAGGCGCGTGATTAATGATGATGAAATAACCTTGTTGATAAAAATAGCAAAGGTAGCGCGATATTAATTATATCGAATAACTATTTCTTAACATTGCTTAAATAGTAGGTAGAAATGAACGAAAAGAAATAGGAAAAGATTTTTCCTTTTAGTCGCAAGAAAAACCACCCTTAAGAGAGGTCGGTGCGAAAGAATTTAGAAATGGCTAGTTCTATCATTGGAAGGGTTTACACCTAGCCGTGAAATATTTGAAAATATAGTAAGCAGTAGTTGGAATTGCGAATTCTTAGAATTCACGTTACTGAACGACCGTGTGGCTGTCCATACGTCGACCTATCTACGTTTACCGTCCGCTTGGGGTTCGCGAGAATTGCAACAGATATCAAAGTTCTTTATAGCCGCACCCAGACATTCCAAGATTTTTAAAAATATTATTTTTGGATCAAATGGACTACAAATTTCTACTACGATTTCGAACACTTGTAAATCAAAATTTACATTCTAAACAATTTTTTAACGCTAAACCAACCACCGTCCAAGTTGCCAGTTTCTTATTTTACAATTCTACAAACTTTTGAGACTCGCTGGAGTATCGTGAGAAATGCTTGAATAAATTACATTATTGGAGAAAGTTTTCTAATCAGAACTTTGTAGACTTTTAACCCTAACAGAGCGACTTTCATAACAAACGACGCAACAATTTCGTAATTAACTTTGAGTGCGTTCGAGGGAAGCTAACAACTATTACTATTTTTCTCACTCACTGCGTCAATTTGGCCGGAGAACCAATAAAGTTGAGAACCCGAGGGACAGCCGAGTGTTAACCCTTTGCACTGGAGTGGCGACTGCGAGGCTTCGCTATAAAAAGCTGCACTATTTCCAAAAGAATTTTCGCATTATTAAATTTATTCGTATTCAATAAATTGACATATAAAAATAATAACACCAAATGGAAATGTTGGGTTGGGGAATAAGTTCGTAGCGTTGTTATATTTTATTTATTTTACGACGATTTGTTGCTGTTTGACAAAGTGTATAATATTCATTCGGCAGAACTGCTTCTGCTCTACAAAACTGTGCTAATAGTTATAACGATAAATTAATCCATCATTTATTATTTATCTTTTTATTTATTACGTGAAAGTAATAAATAAATAAATGAATAAAGTAATTTCGGTATCTGCAAACGTTAAGGAATGTTTTTTTTCGCCAAACCCTTGGGATTTGCAAGTAAACAGCACGAATGGTTATTACGATCGTCGACTACGTGCCGTTACAGCCTCAAAGGTAATGGAGAATTAAATGACTCAAAAAGACGATTAACACAGTTTTGTAGAGCAGAAATAGCTCTATCGACTGAATATTATACACTTTGTCAAACAGCAACAAATCGTTGTAAGATAAAAGAAAATATAAAAACGTTACGAACTCTTCCGCCAACCCTATAATACATATTGAAACAAATGTCTTGATTTTGAGGTTAAATTAGTTCCAAGAGCAAAGAGTTAATATTTCTTAACAACGTACTTCGGCGATACGAGTAACTATTTTTAGGCTGCATTTCTGCGCAAATCATTACATCGAATGATATCTGAGAGATTGGGATAGCGCTACTCGGAAAATAGTGAAGCCGTGTGTACGCTGCTGCTCTGCAAACTGCTCCACCTTGATGATAGTTCCGCAATTATTAACAGAGTACTGAGCTGTTAATTGCCATCGTGCGACCCGGCGCAGTTATCTGGGCCATCTGCCGGGGTCGTACGGTCGTCCAGCCGTATTACATAAAAACACTATCATTTGAACGAAGACCACAAATGAAATTAGCTGGTCCGAAACCAGATTCAATTGTTCTTTAGACACTCTAGGACCATACCATACGGTGTATCGGTGTTTTATGCGCGATTATTTCCAATACTACTAATGACGATAGGGTAGAAGATGTCAAAAACGAATGCAAGAAGAATTTAAATTTATGAAAAATATCAACTGCGTCGTAGATTTCGTAACCAGATGACGTTCTTATAAAAATTCGCGTATCATGATAGACTGTCGTCGATGTGCTGTGAATCACAGTACGAGTAGCTCTTATCATTAATCATTTAGGATGTATCTTCGATCATCATCCGTCCCTTGTGTCTGTTCGAGATACATTTCTCTAAAAAAAAGTAGTACGTTCCCCGCGTCGATTTACCATCTACGAAATATGCGAACAGATGGACACCCGAATAAAATTCATTTTTTAAGATTCGATAAAGAAATCGGCAAACTGGAATATTCGTTTCATCGTTTAAATTAATGTGCCGCGGTACCGTCGATTCTGTCACCATAAGAGAAATTACATTACAAAGGAGATCCGATGAAAGAGTCTCGCATGAATTCTGCGCATGAGAAATTCGCAAACGCATAATTCTATATTCGTTGAATAACTTTGATGTCATGGAAATGCAGTTTTTCATTCGCAGCGTCTTATGGCGTTGAAGAAATTCCGAGCCGATACTTTTACCACCGGTATTTGGTCTTCCATTTATTCGTATTTATTGATTCTTTCATTGATCGTTGAATAACTCCGCGTCTAAAGAAGAATCTACCAAATTGCCTTACCGATGAGTCTGGCGTCCGCTTCAGAACGAAGTGCTCCTTTCCTTTCGTCTTGTTCTCTTTCTCCGAGTGAATAAGGCTGCAACGAGACGCGGGAGAAGAAGGAAACAGAAATAAGAGAAAACGTATAAATAGATTGATTAAAACACGATTGCGAGCGATAAAGCGGTCTTACATAAATATTCAAGACAAATTGCAAATTATTTTACGTCCCGAACGTACTTAATATTTTATTCAGCCAATGGAAATAGTTACTTTGATTTCGTATCAGGGAGTTTACCGAGTTTAACGATCGCTGCGACGGTGAAATATTTCATCCTTTCCGGTACGTTCACTGCATAAAATATGTATTCAGATATTTATAACGCATAATGTAATTTGTAATTTGGAACGACGGCGGCAGTAACACTGAGTTCTGTAGTGGCGTATTTAGTTTTAATATTTTGAACATCGATCAATGTCCAATGGCAATGTATTCGATTAACTGAAAAGAAATTGAGATTGCGACATCTAATCTTTAATTTGTCGGAAACTGTAAACTGTAACGGGGATGATTTAATTCAATTTCATTGAATTTGTTTATAATATCAACTATCGGCCAGCTTAAATTGAATACAGATTTCCATATATCAAATAAAGGAATCAAATGCCTATTTCAAAGCCATCTGGAAACTGAAATATCTTTTTGCCATTTTCGATTATCGAATCACCAACTGCCATGCTACTGATAAAGCGCTACGTGGCTTGAGAAAACGAATGAGATGTATGGAATAAAATCAGTGGATTTATGGTCGTTTCACAAGTGTCACTACCGCGCTAAAAAGTTGCGGAACCACGCGTATTTGAGAAAGTTGCGTGGCGCGCGAGATTGCACCACGGTCGTGAACGAGTCTCGCGAACGGCGATCGTCGCGAAGTAGAGGAAACGAGTTACACCGATGTTATCGATACAATCGGATTCCTCGGGACATACCATATATTCCGCTCATGATTACGTACATCCTGACATCTGTCCAGAATGGCACGTGAACTTGCCTTCGTGGTGGCCATTTGCTTGGGCTACGACGTTCGTTGGCCACCTGCCAAGAACGAATATCGCACAGCAGCGGAACGTCGAGCTCGAATCGTTGAATTACTGGCGAATGCTAACTACGGCGGCATTAGCCGGTTTACGATTTAATCGTAAGCCTGGCATCTGATTCTGCTAGGAACAAATAATGAAATGGCCTTGCCGGGAACGTGTAACCGGGTCCCGGCTTCGAGGACCGTTCGCTTTTTTTGCCGGATCAAAGAATCCAATTCTCTTCAACATTAATTTTTCGCGATCCCCTCCGGGAACGAGCGTCGAAGAATTTCGAAAAATATCTTGGGAATTATGGGAGTTACGGAAGTTTGAATCCGAGCGAGCGTGTCGGTTGAAAATTGACCTAGAGGCGAAATTTCGTGAACACCAATTTTAGGGGCAGTTTCAAAAGTTTTTAAATCCACTTACAAGCATTTATCATCCGATGGACCATGGACGGGATTCTGGTCATTCGCTCGCGAGCATCTCCAGGGAGAAACGTCAGTGATTTGTTCGTTTAACGAAGGATTCATACCCTTTTTAACCCTTCCACAGAATTTTTAGAATAAGTAAATTTGAGGGATATCGATCCAGCGTCGCATACGGCGGTCCCTCAGCTTGTTAACAAAAATAGACAGTTTGGAAGAGGAGATACGATTATTCGAGCCTCGCGGCTCGTTTTTATAATTGTGAACTATAAAATCTCGAATACTCGCGCCTAGTTCGCCCATGTCGTCCATTTTAGAGAGCGCGAGCTGCTATTAGAGAAAATTTACTCTGCACACAAATTTGATTCAAAAAGTCGTACCGTCGCAGAGATATTTATAACAAAAATGCAAGTTCTTAATAGCGCGTCAAAAAAAATTCCATAAAAGCTCGACGCTACCGCTGAGCAAATAACAACTGGCGGACAGTTCAGCGCGCTGGACGAAATATCACTAAGCAAACAAAAGTGTCAATGAATTTTTCCAGTTTCTCGAGCATTATTTAATTTAATTGAAAACACTCTCGCGTTCTTGCCGACAAAGCTCGACGGGGATGGATTTTACGAATATTTCGCAACGCGCCGCGCATCCGTCCGACCCTTACATTTGTTAAAAACGAGGCGCGTCGTGTTTGCCTTACCGTCGGCGTTTACATTTTTAAAGCGCGCGCGGTCAGGGAAAATTAATTGCGAATGATGGACCGATGAATTTTCACCGATCGGACAAAGACCGGGCCGCGGTGGGGGAATGCAATCCATCAGTTTGAAATAACGAACAGGGCGCTTGGGAACTATCGGCCGATGATACTCGAAGCGATCAAAGAGACCGCCCGGTCCCGTGAAAACGCTGATAGCAATCTATACGTTTCCTTGTATTTCTCGGGCGATCCGAGAAGCCCTGGACCGTCGTCGTTCGGCAACGAGCAGGTAAAGAAAAAGTCGGATTAAGATTGGGAGGAGGAAGGCGACTGAAGAACAGTCGGACTGTGCTCGGAAGACACCGATGGCCCGAGCCATTCAATAGGTTCCGCCTCTAGGTACGGAGGTCCGTTTCTTTTAGTGTATCGTTTCGACTTTCCCGTAGATAAAATCACGTTTACGTTTAGCCGCCTCTATTTCTCGAGAACCGGCGCGGCGTGTTCAAGGAAACGATTCCCGGCGACTGCCAGCGGTACACTCCGTTCGAATCGCTGCGTTTTCACTCAGTCTTTCACCTTTGGAAAGTAGTTGACCGCCTGCCGGACCGAACGATTCATTCTACGTTCGCGTGGAAACGGTTTAATCGCGCGTTTTCGCCCTACAGGTCAAACTCGGGCAATGTTAACACTTTATCTGCCGGAAGCCTAATAACAGCCTTCCTCGTGTCTGCGCTCTGCCGAAAGGGTGGTTAAACATGTTCGCTATCAGCCGCCTCCCGTATTTGCGACAGTCCGCGGTGACGCAGATCGCGTTTCTAGCCGCTCGAAAATCGCAAACACCTCCAAATTAACTTCTTTCGATAAAACAGAATTACTAGGCAACCAGTAACTTGATTACTAGGTAATCAAATGAAAATTGTCCGCAGCAATTGCAAGCAATAGAAGGTCGTGAAAAATATAAACGAATCCCAAACACAATTTTTGGATAACTTTGAACGATAATTTGATACTTTGTGAAGATTATTGATACATATGATTCGATACTTTATCCAGAATTTAGTAGCAATGAGAACAAATATTTTATCAAGATGCTCGGCTATCCCCATCGAAACGATAATAATTCTTGGGAATACATCCCTTAAAGTAAGGCTTGCATTTCAATTTGTGTAAGCGGCTAAATCTCAAAGTTCGGAATCCAATTTTCGCGAGCCCAAGTAAGATGATAAGAACGACTCTATGTAGAAAAGTATGAAGCGGATGGGCTACGAAGACAGAGTTTTACGTACATATTATCGATTCTGGGTTCGGTTTACAACGGCGTACAGCCGCAGTCGCGCCCTGCTGTAGTCCCACCCTGACCTTTCATTTATTCGCGCACTCCTACACACCTTCTTTTATTCTTTCCATTCGTTATTGCGTTCTTTATTAAATTATTACTATGCGAATACTATTACGTTTATCGTCTCTAATGTTCTATATCGCATTTATTCACTTTACTCGAGAAATTGCGTCGACGGGTGAATTATTCTGGCGCATCAACTTCAACAGCCACTCATCGACTGCTTAAAATTCGGAAAACCGGTAAACAGGTTTCGTTTCAGGCTCGTAGTTTGAATATTCTTTGTCCCCTGTAGTAAATTCATGTCGTGCTCGGTTCCCGAGAGAATCTGGGTCTATTGAGGGAGTGTTTTGTCCCAGTGGCACAGTAATTATTATGAATTACTCGGTGAATAGAGGAGACGGGAAAGAAATCCTCTGTCAGAGACCGGCTGACGGTTCGTTAACCGTATTCGAGTCGCAAATTTCTCGTTAGCCGAAGCTTTCTGTGGAAACGCTACGCTGGACAATCTTCTTTGCGTGCCTATGTACTTAAAAGCTTATCGATTAAGCTGTGCAAGTAACGAGGGTATCTCGTGACTGGTACAAATAAAGAAGCCGAACATGCCACGGTTTGCAACGTTCGACGGAGCGAGATGTGCGTAGATCGTCAACCTATGTATTGTTAATATCCGTCCGGGCGTTCGCGAATCGAGGGTCGTTCGAAGATTGAAATTTGTAGAGGGACGGAGCTCTCGCGAATCCTCCCGAGTAGCCGGCTTTCGCGAATAATCCAGGGACACGGTTTAAATAAATGCAGAAACTTATGAGCCGCTCCACCGGCATAACGCAAAAGATTTAACACCGTAGCCATCGATTCCATTCGAACTCGGCGCATTAGCAATTACAATTTTAACCTGCTAGCCCGGGTAGTTTCCGGCGCATTGAATATTAAATTCTTTCGGAATCGATCGAGATGGATCATCGCGGTATCGTTTCGACCCCAATATCTAGCCTTCTTTTTCGTTTACCGTATCATTATCGCATTATTTTTCTAAAACCAATTATTTTTATAAAACCTATTTTTATAAAACCTATTTTTATAAAACCTATTTTTATAAAACCAAAATGCATTAGAATAATACAGGGTGTCCCGGAATTCGTAGTACAACCGGGCAGGGGATGATTCTACATAAAAAAGAAGAAAATATTTTGGTATAACAATTTTTCGTAAACGCTATTCCGGACAGAGACAAGCAGATCAGTGAAATACGCGACAAGCAAATTGTATTAAATCGTTTACAAGTGGAACGAACTTTGAAGTCGATTGTCACGAAAACGGAGCTCTAGATGAAAAAATTTTATACCAAAATATTTTTTTCTTTCTGGATGTAGAATCACCCCCTGTCCGGTTGTACTACGAATTCCGGGACACCCTGTACAGCACCGTAAGCAATAAAATCAAGGAATAAAAACATACCCACCGCCGAGTTAAAGAAATAGCGGCGTCGCCTCCGGCAACGGCGTTTCAAACAGGATAAGCGTTCAAGACCGAGATATATCCACGTTTGATTATTTTCCCGATTGAACAAAATATCAGCGAGCAATAACTCCGATTACCAAACGTGATGAATTTTCAAGCCGTTAGCGAGCAATTCCGATATTCCGATAAATTGGCTGTTCCGTTCGTACGCGAATTATATGCGCGTAACATACGAGTCCAGAAATCGTTCGCACGAACGCGGTCTCTTAAAAAAAGAACCATAATTACACGGCCATCGAGTGACGCGGAACGTACCGCCGGATGTACACAACTTGGAATAAAACGTAGCTTAATTTAATTGCGCGCATTACCATAATTCGGTGGCCGCGTGGATGCTGTTATTCCTTGTACAGGGCCGTGATAAAATTTCATTAAATCGTTCCGTAATCGTGATGTAGAGGATGCTCAATCAATCCTTTCAAGTAAATTATCCGTGTAACGATTGATGGCGCGTAGTCATTAATATTGCAATTCATCGTTCTATTAGTCTGGTTTATTAACGTGCCTTTACCTGGCTCGTAGAAGTTTTTAACTATTTTGAATTTTCATAATTAAAGATGCGATATTGGAGAGGTTCTCGTGAGAAGAAATCTGTACAAGAGAACCAAGAATTCGGTGAAGGTACCTATCACTGTGCTAAAAACCACTTCACCACTTCTCTTGATTTCTTATAGAACAACGACACTAGAATGATTTTTCTCCGAAGAACTGGCTCATTGACTAATAAGTCTATTTTGAGTGAATATGATTACTTTTGAATGAAAGCTTTCAAGTCTGTAATATCAACAAAATTGTAAATCTCGATTTAAACTTTAAACTTGCTATTATCGTAGGTTTTACAATGGTTATTACGTTTACTGAAAGCTATATTATCCTCTTGAAAATTCTGAACGTATTGTATATTAAATCCAATTGGAACAGAAAATTTTTCTCCGACCCACGTCAAGTGTCGTTAATGGAAGCGTTTAAATAGCGCAACCTAAATAGCAATAAAAAGCTCTCAGACATGTACAAATCGATCCGTAGAAATTTCATAAGCAGAGGAAGCTGCTACGCGGATCGGGACTAATAAGCTAAAAGTAACTATAAATTTTATAAAACGTTTCCTCTTACTTTGTTCGAATCGTTTCTTAACAATTATTTCCTTTAATTAACGTGGAATATAACTAGAAAGCTAATCGTTCAAGCGACTCGAAATTTTATATAAGTATAGTTAAATTAATGTAAATCTGCAAACTTCGGGTGCTAACAAATTCAGGTGGAACCAGTTGGAATATCTCGAAAAACGTAAAAATGGATAAGCCAATGCTATTTCTTTATCAAAAGGTTTACGGCTGTGTCACACCACCATGGAAGTTTGTCGTGAAGTCGTAAACCATGAGCAGGAATCGATTTCTGCGTCATTTGAAGTAACTGAGTGCAACACAGTGCTTCCAGCTATTGTGAGCCTGTGCGCGTGAGGTAAGCTCTTCCCGACAAACAAATCAACTTCGTCTTTCTTTATATTAGCTGCAGTGTAGCGAGTGCAACGAAAAAAAAATCTATCCGAACGTTTCCGTTTTATTTCGGTGCACTAACGAGCGTGAGGAGTTGCATACTTTATCAAGCGTTAGGAAACAAGATCAAAAATTGGATTAGAATCATAGTGAATATATTGTAAAATATTAAAAAGACATATGCAATAAGAAATAAGTTATAATGTTACTACCAACGAAATGTGGTTCAATAAAAGATGAAAAGTAATAAAGTTTTTTCGTTCACCCGATACGTATATTAAAATAAAACAAAATTGCCATAAATGATATAACTTGATCAAAGTTCCGTCAAATATCGTCAGCAAATTTTACAGTAATAAAAATATTTAAACCATAGAATCCGAGGAAAAAATTTAATATCTGCACTCCCATTACGTTAATAAGAATGAGATTTGCTGTTTATTGGTTCAACAGCAAACTCATTACTCTGGATATTTCAGCTGGTGTTTGCAGGTAGACACAAACATGGGCTTATAATACATCGCAGATGCTCGCGTGCCACGTCCTTTTTAATTTTAATTCGCATGCAGACGTTCACTACTTTATAGTAAACCCGAAAGCAAGGATAATGGAAAATGTTTCAGACATTCTTTATGAGACTGCTCTTCCCATTTCATTAACTTTTACGTTTTCCTTTTCGGTGCAACATAAACGTCGGCGTTACCGGAATGCCTACCGGTCAGCTACGTTGATGGGAGAAATTTGTAATTTGCTATTGTGTGTCCACGGATTTACGTATCCATGGAGCCACGTGATCCACCGGCGAAGTTTTATTGAAAGCTGTTGGTAATCGGTGCACGCCGTTAATAATAGTAATAACCGAGGAATTTATTGGATTTTTTAGTCAGACGATTGTGCCACCGGCGAATATAACGTCCCCTTTCTTGTCGTATTACCATACGAGCGCATATGAATGAAGCACGTGCATACAAGCGTCGTGAGGCGGGACTAATGTCAAAAATATTGCTTTCAATAATAGGGAAAGGAATGGATATCGATCCTGGGGATCGGAAGGACTTCCAATAAACAGGGTGATCCATTATATGAACTCATGCGAACGAAATTCGGACAATGATTATATATTACTTATCATCCTTGAAATTAAAAATCATTGTCCAAACACGACGTTTCTATACTATTTTCATTTATTTGTATTCTGTAGTATTATACTGTATTCAATAGCGATTCATAAAAGAATGATTGATCGAAATTTATTATTAACCAGTTAACTGTGGCGATCTCTTTGCAGAGCGCCCACCAGTGTGTGTCGCGATAATCGAGCGATGACGGGTACAGTAGAGAATACAACTCAAATTATTTATAATTTTCATTTGTTTGTTTCATTTCGTCTTGACCTCTAAACATATTAAAATTTACGAGTATAATTTAGTCTTCATCAAAATTACAATTTAAGTATCAAATTGTAACAAAATTTTACGCCTGTTGGATATAATCGTAATGACACAAAATTCTGCCACATCTCCACGACGGATATAGTCTTCAAACGCACTTAACTGGTTAACCTCTTGGGTACATATGACGTCTGAGACACGTCATTCACTTTTTTCCCCTAGGAGCGGATGATGTGTCTGAGACGTCAAACCAAAAATTAAACTCTTGGGTACATTTGACGTTTGAGAGACGTCATTCACTAAAACGTTTATTTCTGTTTTGCAATTCTAATTACTTGAAAGCATCTTAATACTACATATGTCACCAATATTTTAGAAATAAATAAATTCTTACCTAAAATGTACTGCTTTTACATACTACTCCAAGCAATCAAAAATTATATCCGTTCCACATGCAAATATTTTCTCAAATAAATCCTTACACAGGGGGTTAATATCGACGCGAGCAAGACTGACCAGAAAAAGGTTAGTTCGCCAAGTGGATCCAGAATTTGAAGAGGCTTGAAATAAGTTAATGTAATTCATCATAACCTGTTTTCCATGAAAATTATCGTATCGAAATGGTAGGAGATCAATGCAGCTAGGCAAACCACTATATTGCATAATTTTGAACGAACGAAGACGCTCGAAAAGAGGAAAACCAAAACAAGAAGTGATTGAGGTAAGTCGAGCGGACTAGATACCAGAGGATCGTTTGACCGGGTTAGATCCCGATTTATTAAATTCCTTGGCCAGCTGCAGACCATGCAGGAGGTCATACATCGCCGCAAGCATGAGATCACAGAAACTGCTTCAAACTACAGCGTTAGGGTTGTTATCTCATCGATGTGACACCATGCCTCAACCTTCGAACAGTGGACAATTCGAAAAATTATACGATTGACTATCTTTACGAACATTCTCAGTCTTATTAGTCAATCAAAAGACGAATTTAGATTCTAATGGAATTGATAAACTACATCTTAATGACAACGTTTCGCTCGATACTGATTCACCGTAGTTTGACTCGTTAGACATACTAACGGTAATCAACAGCACCGTTAATTAGTAATCAGCAAACTAGCAAAAGATTTAGAAAGATCTTACTATTGTTACTATAATTAATTATTATATTCTTCTTTGATAATCTATTCTTTGATTTACCAGTTCTATAATTTACGTAAGTGTATAATAAATCAATCGAGACTCTTGTTAAAGTATTAGTCAGTCTTTGGACAAACGTACGTCTTACCACTAGTCGACATCGTTACAATTTACTGGAGTACCATTTTTGGTCGAATTCAAGCCTGTCAGTTGTATTTGGTTCCCGTCGAACTTCAATTTTTGTTAGTCAAAACGCGTGGCGTGACACATGTTTTTATCAGGATAGAATGGAACACGGTGTCAGGGAGCACAGTCGCCATTTCAAACGTGAGAAACGTTAACCGAGGAAAAACTTTTGCCTCTAAAACCTCCTGGAGGTAGACGAATCTATCTGCTGAGTGCTAATAGGTGTGAGAACAATGCGTTCTTGCCGGGCGGGGATGAGAAGTTAGCTAGCAGGATGTCACAGTCGCAAGTTACGTACGTCTCTCGCTTCGTCAGATTCTACCTTCGACGCTTTCATTTCCCGGCGATGCTTCCTCCATTGTAAAGTTCGTTTTGTAGCCATTGCGGCCAATTACAGAAACAGGTATGACATCGTTGTTTCCTTTCATTTGCGACACTTTTATCCTTCGGTTATGAAATCTCGCGTCCGTTCAGAAAAAATTAACGACAATCGTATTCATTACATTATACATGAGACATTCATCGCGAGTATCACTCGCAATTATTCCCGCCTATTACTCTGCAAAATAAAAACTGTCTGCATCCAATTTATAAAATCCTCTTTTTAGTTCTATTTAGTATCTACTTCTTGTAATTAACGTAGGCAATTTTTCTTCCATTAAACGCCAATTATACCCTCAGCATTTCTCTATCTAACTTGTCAACCTTACACTATTCGCGAGACGTGACCCGTTTAGCTTCTGCAAAAGGGATGGGCGCTTATTCGCATCTATAAGGCAGAAAACACGCAAGCCGCTGACGGAATGGAAATTCGGCTGACAGAGTAAAGTCGGCGTGACCGCAGTTGTCGACGAGTAAGAGGTCGCACAGCAACATGCAGTCCTGTCTACATTCATCCGGAAAGTCTTACCCAGGGCAGCGCGTCAGAGAAATCGAGAATTCGTATGGCGGTGGGTGTCGCCAATGGGAATACTTGACCGAAATCGCGGTCGCGGAGCAGACGAGCCGAATTGTCAACCAAATTGTCAACCGAATTGTCAACTAAATTGTGAAGTGAATTGTGAAGTAAATTGTGAAATAAAGTGTGAAGTGAATTGTGAAGTAAACTGTGACCTAACTAGTGAAGTGAATTGTGAACTAAATTGTGAAGTGAATTCTGAACTAAATATTGAAGTGAATTCTGAACTAACTTGTGGGCCAGATTGTGAACGGCATTGTGACAGAGTTAGACTGAGACAAGCAACCATTGGGACACCTTTGTTCTGCCGTCTCGTCGAAGGAGACTCAGAAGAAATCTAAGTACAAGTGCGGAAATTATAGCAGGATCGTCGACACCGCTATCTCTTCGAATCCTCGAGAAATATAGATTAGAGTAGGTCGCTTCTGATATAAATTGTAAGTGTACAACGTGTCCGATTAACTCTAATAAAATATCTTTGCGATTTTAAACAATACTCGACTTTGATATATGTATTTCACAGATCCTGATATTCAACTTCGATGACAGATAATTAGATAATGCAAATCTCTGAGAATAAAGTACTTATATAGCTATCCGCTATTTTCTTTCAAAGTAATTAGAAAATGCAAATGTAACGCAAACTACTGCACGCTTCAAAGTAATTAGACGATGGAAATGAATTAATACGAATCTTTTGAAAGTAGCATATTTTTCGGAAAGCAAGTTGTTGTTATTGCAAGAGCGTTTTGCAGGGTCGAGTATCGTCGGGAATATGAATTAAATTGAAAATCTAAATATATTTTCCGGTAGATTTACAGTTCTTTCATTGTGGAATTATTCCGTGCTTCTCTATGGAATTATTCCATTAGTATGAGCAGTGGAATTACATTTCAATGGTACATGGGATTGTATGAAATTTTTTAGCCGCGGCTTCGGTTTCAGGAGACTTAATTTTAAAAACTCGTCGAGCACGTACTTAGCGAACTATTAATGCAATGCCGCTCCATGAGTTAATTAAAGCCGGATTCGAGTTGGAATTTTTTTGCGGCGTTGTTTCGCCATATCTTAAGCTCGGTCGGACATGTCGTCCAGCCAAATAGCGTAATTCATCTCGAATAGAAATTACACGGCACGGGAAATTCGAACTATATCAGCCTAATTTATGTACATCGACTTGATAGTACGTACGGGCCCTTTTCGCGAAGTTAATACTTCGAGTTAACATAATCCAGGAATCCATAACTTTTTAATAGTATGCTGTTTAAGCTCGTCGGAATAGCCGGCAGAAAATGTTTTTGCGGGAAAGTTTAACTTCGAAAGTTAAATAGTGAAATATTGCGCATAGCGAACTCAGCCACCGTTCGCAAAGTTCGATGAAATTAAAAAGAATATTTATCATGACCAATTTAGGCTCTCGCTCGTTAGACTTTAATACAAGAATTTTTATGGTAAAATTGAGCACCTGTAATTCAAAGCAGTAGGAAGATTAAAACAATTTTAGAAAAGAATGTGTCACTTTAAATTTGTTACAATTATTATAGAGAAGAAGAACTTGCTATTTAATTTATATTTCTCGCAATCGGTGCAGACAATTTTTATTCCGCGTAAAGATCCACTGTCTTGTCACAGAGTGACGCGTAGATAACACGGCAACTGCCTTTATATTCCCTTGAATTTCTTTATTATTCCTGGCCTTGTTATCTTTTTACAGTTAATTTAGAAAATCCTTATTTGTCTGAATTTTAAGATGAATGGTTGGTAAGCTTATATAATGCTCAAGCTTACACTGATTAGCACCCGAGGCGTCTAGATGCTTTTAGCATAAACTCAGACAGGATATCTAGATCATTTTAGATAACTTGGTTCCTGGAATGATTCGATTACGCCTCGAGATTCGACGAAGATGGGGAAATTCGCAAATCAGCGGTGTCCATTGCGTTTTCTTGTTCCACGAGTTCACGCATTCCGCGAAACCTTCAATATTCCAGCGAATCCAAGCCGAAAGATTTCCTCTCTATTTCCCACGCTACGTATACTTGGGAACACCCGGATCCAAGGTCTCAGCGGTGATACCAAGAATTACGGTCCTCCCCGTAGGTAGGATATAAGAGTCTCCGCTTTCTTTCGTCACGTAATTGAATCCTTCGAAATCCTTCGTTCCGTACCGCGTTTCTTTTAAACTTCTCTCGCCTTTCTGTCTCCGTCCTCCGTATACTTTTAATTACGGTAAAATGCTCGTATTTATCGGGTATTCCCTTTGTCGTAAGAAATTGAAAAAGTTTGACGGAGCTCTCCTATTCAACTAACACCCGGGCGTTCGGCCGCACACACCGTGGAGGGACCAGCGATTACTTAAAAACCTCCTTATTTGCAGCCCGATACTCGGTTATATCTGGCCGGCCGCCACCGATGAGCAAAGTTTCCCTTAAATTGAGTCTGGGGCCGAGGTGATCGCCTCGATTCACGTCGAAACAGAAATGCAATTAGAATCGGAACCGAAAGACCGGCGCTGTTCGCGCTGTCTCGGGATCGTAACCTACATCGAGCACCGTCTTTTTCTTCCCCGACTGCTTTCACGGCTGATTCGTTGTTCGTCAAAATTGTTCGTTCGATGTAATCGAGTTCCTTCGCTTCGAAACGGTCCCCCCTCCGCGGCCACCCCATCGCGTTAATGCCTGTATTTAAAGCTTTTCGAATCGACTCGAGTTGGTTCTCTCCTCAATGGATCGCGTAACTGTGTTTTATCGAATCCTTTAAGTGCACGATACTCTTTTCTCTTTTCCTTTTTTCGCTGTGTATCGACGGTTACCTATCCGCCATTACCGGGAATAGAAACGGGGAACGATTCGATGCTAAATATATGGAACAAGTGGTGAAGTTTAAAGCGATCGTCGTCGCTCGTGTAAAGCGTGATATTACGTGCCGGGCTTTGTTCGATGACTATTGGAATGCAATCCTTTTAGCTGGTTGACATAGTTAGTCAATAGCTAGGAACGGATACTTAATAGGCGAAATGAAGCGAAGCATTCGAGATCCGATTCGTTTTAACTGCCTTATACGAGTTTATATGTTAACACTATAAATAATATATAAATTAAACGCGTTTCCAAAAAGATATTTAAAAGTTCAAATACTTTTTATAATGTTTACAGAAATTAAATGAAATCACTTGAACTACATAATCCTTTGATATCCCTATAAGCCTGTTAAAATATAAATTTCTCTTATACCGAATGAAAAAAGGAGCAGATCGCTAAAGAATTGTTGTTGTTGCAGTAGAAAATACGCATTAGCAAATATGTTTTCGCAGCGAACGAGAATAATAACCCGAACGAGTAACTTCGCTGCTGACGTAGCAGTTCACCGTCCCATATTTAGACGCTCGTGGGAATTTGCGTGGTTCCTTTACAGATTGAAATCTAGGACGCCTGGTTTATTTTCCGGAAAGAAAGGACGTTGTATTTTTTCTTCTGTAAACTTGATCGTTTTGTGCCGATGCCGTCGTATAAATCTTTAAGAACTCCGCGGTGCTGTCTGTCAACTGTTCCTCTTTGATTCTGTGTTCAACGACACGATATTTGAATGCATGCCGCCGTACCGAGCTGACAAACCATTTTGGCAACATGAAATATCGTTCCGTCGATATTCGTCTCCGAGTAACGAAAATTCCTGTAAAAGAGCTTACTGCAATATTAACTGTGCGCGGTAGGAATTTGTTGACAGGCTCCTACTAAACTCAACTTCGTTCACAGGAACAGCTGCTGGTATGGATTCAGCAAACTTGCACGAAACGTAAGAATTGCGAATAGTCGAACGTTATTAGGACATTATACGTATTACGTCTGATAAAAAAGTAGCTTCCACATAATTGTATTATTTCTAAGATTTGCTGCAAACATTGGCAAATACTTCATTCAGCTGTTTTATTCCATTTTTTTTTCTATTCGTGAAAGAATTATAAATTTTATCGTACTTATCAAAGTATCCTTTTACAAGTATTGTCAACTTAAAGGACAAAATGCCCGCTAACGGAATACAGAGTATTTTTTGGTATAGCGTAACATTTCGTTATATCATTCGACCGTAATTACTCAATAACTTTTAATTCCGAAACAGACCTGTTACTCGCGTTGTAATTGCGCCCAGAGAAGAGAGTTCCATGGTATGATTTCGAATCGAGAAATAATTCAATTATAAAAGCTGCAGACTACGTAGCAACCCCGATTGCAAAAATTATTTCAAAATATTTTCCGTCGCGAATGAAAACAGCGATCATTGATTTAGTTATTAGAAACGTCGATAATTTTTTCATCGCAACCGCGTCGCAGGTTCTTCATTGCTGATATTTGCAGAGTTTAAAATTACTGTTGATTACAGCGATTCCCGTTAATATTCGAACTCTTTTCGGAACGCGATAACTTTATAAAACATTTGCATTAAGCGTCAGTAATGTGTGAAGGGGTCGCGAATGAGCAAGTAGACCTGAACAGGTTCGACTGTGGAAAATAGAACGCTGGAGGGGGTTGCAGAAATGTTCGTACCCCAACAAACTTCCGAGCTCTCGAAACGTTCGAACGAATTAGACGTTCGAAATTTTCGAGCCTCCGATCCTCGAATACGAGCTATCGACGTTCTCCCCTTCCTCGACCCTAAACACCGCGGGCAACTTGAAGCCATAGGAAAAAGGCAAACGCAAAATGAATCACGCACCAATGAAAATTCAAACTTTTGTTCTTTTCGATCCATATCCAGAAAACTGACACAGGCGAACGGCCGAGGCTCGCTCGATCAAAGTAAGTCGCGACACTTACTTAATTCTTTGCAGACCACGGTTCTGTTTCAGAATTTGCTATAACAACGTGCGAGATGAAAGTACCTAATATGGAACACCGTTCGATTGTAACATCTCCTCGACACTACAGAATAAATGGTGGCATAAAAAATATATGCTCATAGTGCATATATAATGTTCGAATATTAATATTAGGTCTACCGGAAAGTTTTGTCTGTGAAGTGAAAGAATATAATCAATTTTTCGTACATTTAATAATATTTATTATACAATTTAATTTCGTTACCTATGACCTCTAGTCAGCGTGATGGCAATTTGTATATAAGATTTTTGAAAAATATATGTCTCAAATGAGTAATATCGATACTTATTAAAACTCGATATGATATTATCGGACAGAAATTTCTGGTAGATCTAATATTAATATCAACGATGTCCGAATATTGATATTAATACGGGTCACTGTGCAAGTACAAAAATAGAAGAAAAATCCATCGTAACGGAATGCACGTTATTTTTCCTGATTACGGCGGTGCAATTGAAAGCTAACCTCGTTGGTTCGAATATGCCAATACAAGGTAGAGATAGTCGTTTAGTTACAAACAAACGAAATGAAAAATCGATAGCTAATGGAGAAGCGTGGATTTCAGTCTTATTGGAACCGTAACAAGAAGAGGGTGGTTTTGTTTGGCTGATTGATTACCTCGTTAATTGCATGAACCTTGATACTTGCGAGCATTTCAGACCGCATTCCATGCAATCGTTGCGATTTTACCGACGATACCGGTGGTATAATGTAGTATTATTTCGAAAGAAACGTAGAAAACGATTATAAACTATTCAGTCAGAAAAATCTTAACTGAAACATATATTCCATTGATCGATATATGGACTGAATGATTCAACAGATTTTTCCAATTTTTATTCTTTCAGAGTTTCGATAAAAAAATTCCTCTCCCTTATACTTTATTTGTATTGAAGAATGGAATATGCGCAGCCAATGTCTGGCGATGGTGACGAAAGTAATATTAGCAAAGCCGATTAAGTGTTAGAACGGCGAGGTGATCTTTTCCCTCGCAATATAAAACACTTTACACATTGCTTGCGGTTTAGTAACAGTGGCGTTCGACGCCGACAGCCGATGAGATAAGCACGAACACCCCTACGCCTTTCCATCGGCAAACACGAGATGACTAAAGCATAATATTTAACCACTTCCTTATGCTATTCTTTAAAACACAGTTTGAAGTGTGGGCATGTTGTGAAAGTTGACGTTCGCAAATCAAGCGGGATCGTTCGAGGTTCCGACAGAAAACAATGGCCCTCTCCTAGACGGAAGTGTTCAGAAGAGTGCTCGATCGGTTTTTAGTATTATCTGTCACGAAAAGCTCGCGAGGAAGCTTCCAGTTCCTCGCATTTCGTGACCTCCTTTTTATACGTATGTATAGGGTACTTCCGCGCCGTTAATTCGACGTAATATTAACTTCCATTAAGAAAATATTTATTCATTCAATTTGTCGCTTCAGTTTGAGCATTCTCAACGAACGGTTATGAATTTTCCCATTCACGCATCTTGTACTTATTATAAAAATGAATTCTAATATGAAATACGACTCGTTCCTTGCTTCGTCGAATCAAATCAAGGAGGCTGAACGTTTCGAGTGCTGTATTATTCGAACATAGCATTTATTCGGCCGAGTTTTATTCACCGTTTCTCTCATTTCGTTTTTGATAACTGTTTAATTTGTCCGGAACATTTCTAGTATTACGTGAAAAGTAATTGTAACAATGCAATTATATAAATGAGGATAAAAGTTCATTCAATTGTATGGTTTAATAAATAGAAATGAAACAATACAATGCCCACTGTAAGATCATTTTCGCCTTGTTCACAATAAAAGTTTCATATTTACGTAAAGTTTCGTAACACGTCTTATCGCCTTTTATTCGTATTCTCTTAATACAGTTACTCTAGTATAGCCGTGCTTTCTATTGACTCTATACACGAAATTCTACGGCGAAGTAAACCTGGCTGAACCTATTGAATTGTTAAGCGTATTGAATTTTATCGAGCTCATAAAATAGTCTTCTAAAACCGGAATGGTTCTAAAGTGTTTGAATATGCAAAAGAGATATTCCGATATCCGACTGCAACTGTTATGAAACAAACAAATGTACGAATTTTCGAGTGTATCAATAAAAAGTTAAATTATTAAAAAATACTGTCTTGAAAACTTAAGGTTTCTGAACGAAAGACAAATAGACAACTTAACTCGTCTCCTCGAGTTAATTTCGTTGTTATCGCCATCTTATTTTCACATTCCAAGTTAAAAAGTTCTGAATCTTTTTTTAATTATTGCATTTCTATTTAATCATATATATATATAATTAAATATACTACATGTGCGCGTGAGGAAAATAGACATTGTCGGTTCCAGTGGCGATACAGCAACAATGTCTGCTGCAAAGATTTTTAATAATAGGAGTGATTATAATCGGTACTAGCAAGCGGAATCACTTGCGGTTATTGCAGTTAGGCTCCACGTAATCAATGCGGATAGTAAACTCGACAACATGCAACCGAAGCGAATTGGAGTTTAAGAGCTGGCCACGTTGCTATCTTCTCGTTGGCGAATTTACTATGTAGCCATTACCGCTTGAAGAGCCGATGTCTGCCAACAACGCAGACAGTCGATATCGGATCAATTCTACGGTGTATTATAATTATTTTTTATTCAGTGATACCAATGTAAGAACAAAGCCTTTTTAAAAGAATAATATTTTCAACCGAATGAAACAACTCTTTAATAAAAATTTGAACGAAGTGCTCTTTCATTTGAGATCCGATAATTGTCTTCAAAATTCATCCACAATTTCGCGAAGAATTATTTGTAAATTACGTTTCTATTCCAGAATCAATAATTCCTGTAAAATATTTTCAATATATCTATGGTTAATTATTATATGTACGGTCGACTATTTCTTCGAAATCAATATGCAATTACCGTTCCATTATTATTTTTTACATCATCTTTATTTCGATGCAAAATGCGTGCGCAAAAACTATTAATATTTATTTGCTTCTGTAATTTCATGGAGATCACTTCATTACGCTAATGAGAAGCATGGCTGGCATGAATATTCATGTTTGCACTACTTTCGAATTCATGATTCCTACCAAGAAATGTTAGTGGGAGCTTACTGCGAATAGTCGCAACGGGTATAAGTCTCGTAATCGCATTAACTTCTAAGTAAAACTAAATTAAATAAACCTGCCCGCGAAAATACAAAGGCGAATTGTTTCCAGTGTTGCGTAAAGCATAGTTGCAACTTTTCATTAATATAAATGCATGGCACACGCTCTCTCCAAAAAAGTTCTATTTTCGAGGGAATGAAATTTAAATGCTCCACGTGTGCACTCGCTCTTATAGGGGACCGAGAATGTGTTTGCACATTACGTGCCATTTTCACTTGAAAAAGAAATGCTCTGAATAGAAGGTAAATTTTTACAGTCGAAATTCTCAAGAGCAACACGCAATTTACATTTCAAGTTTTGATAATTCCGTAATATTGCTAATGGGTATAATAATGCGCTTAGCCACTATTATCACGCTAATATACTGCATCTATCGCATTGTTAATTAATAATGCACCGGTGTTTGATATCGATATTCTATTACCACGGAAATATTATTTCCTCCGAACCTCGATCAATTTTAGCCTATAAATTTTAACTGCTAATACTTTTAACATTCTATTCTATCTTTTATCCATGTTTTAAAATGCATTACGACATTTTTCTATTAACGTAAACACAATAATAGCACCACTAACACGTAGATTTAACACATGACCATCAAGCCTATTTCATAGAAATCTAAACTAGAAGCTAAGGTTTAAAAACATAGTAAAAATAACAAATATATTCTTTTGGTTAGCAAAGAACCTTCGACAATCTTAGTGGCAGTGAACGTGTCAGAACAAGATAAAGCTGGTCAAGAAATTTGCAATGCTTTTCTATCGCGAGCACAACGGAATTATAAACAGAACATTTTTCATACTTCTTTCATATCGCAGTTTTCAAATGTGATAAAACTCCATTCCGACAAAAGCGAAGCTTGACAGATACAATTTATTACAACGACGGCACATGATTTTGTTCCATGACTTTACGACGTGCTCTCAAACGTGATTCGGTAGTGAGATAAATGAATTACGAATCGGGGGGGAAAAAGAATGAAAAAGGGAATAAAAAAATAGCAGGAAAGTGTGCTCGTAATGCATCGGCGGCAGTGTCTTCTGATACGTAGGCAGTATTTCTTGAGCTTTCCACGGGTGTATTTCGCCAGGAAACAGGAGACGAGTTGAGAGGTCGAGCACATAAGCTACTTGGATTCCAGAAAAAGTTTTCGCATTAGGCGAAGCAGTTGTCTCAGGTACGGAGGCTGATTCCGATTTAACGACGTCACAGAAACACGAACTTCGTATTTTTGTTAGGGACTTGTGCTTCGAGCGGTTAATGTGCTCTTCGCTCAGATGCTGTGTATACCTTCGCTTTAATTCAACTTGTTCCGCTGCTAATTTTCTGTTTGTCATACATCTGTCTGCAGCGACCGTGCAAACACTGTTGCTGCAGGAAGTCTCGCCGCATAAAATTGTTCGATTCTCGATACATTCTTGTTACTTGAACAAATCGTACTACAATAAATCTATAAAAAGAAAAAAATCTATAAATCTAAAATACAATTATATGCGCACCAAACACAAACTAAAACCACTGCTCAAGGATAACATAAACAGCAACAAAATCAAGGACCTATTAAAATTTCTGAGTGATACAGGCTTAATAAACAAAATATAAGGTCTATTTAAATAGAAGGTCGCTAATAGCCTTGCAGCTGATGCGACGTAAAACCTCTAAGAAAAAAGAAAAAAAAATCTATAAAAAAACACTTCCGCCGATTTACATGAGATTATAGTAAAATATAGGTTTTTGAAAACAATATTTGAAACGATCATAGATCATTATGCATATAGAATGAATTTTCTTTTTACGAGCAAAGCTTTCTCGTTGCTTATCGATGATTTAATGCAATGCTGAGTCTATTAAAAAATAATTGTTTCGCGGCGAGGGAGGATTTACATTTTCCGTGTCTGAGTAAATTTTCTTCGTACATAGAATCAGATAGTGGATTTAATTAAACAGCGCATAGAAGAAAATATTCCCGCTGTCCGTGACTGGAGCTAACTTCTATATTTCGGTCGCATGAACCAACTATAATAGACGGAGCAATTCAGGCCATACGTGTAATAAGGGCGTAGGTGCAAAAAACAGATTATGTGAAAACAGCTTTCGAAGTATGTGTGCTACATACGGATGCCAGTGCTATTTAAATGTACGAGAACCGTCCGTATATTTTACATATTTAACTCTTATATAATACATATTTGGCGTGCGATTGGCCAATGGTGCAACGTTTGCTGGAACTTGTGAAAAATGATAATCATCGCACGTGTAACAGAACATACGAAAGCTATTCCTTTATTTTTCCATTAACATGTTTACGTCATTATAATTCGCATGCGGTGTTTCGTTGTAATTTGTTCATGCATGGCACTGCGATTTGTTTGGCTGCTGGGAATATTAATTTATTAGCCAATGATACTTTACAGTAAAATAGCTGATCGTAATTTAATGCATCACAATGTTTGAATATTAATCAAACCGCATGCACAGTTATCAAAATCGTGTACAATTCCTTTAATTACATAATACCTTGAAATCGTTTTCAAAATTCCGCCTCAAAAGAGTTAACACGCGTCAACATTGATTTATTTATCTGTAAAATGACTATGTACACATGCTGGCGCAAAGAATTGATAAAGTAGGTTATTCGTTACATTCTGTCCGAAGCCGAAAATCCATTGCAGATTTTTCTTTGAGGGTAACTTCCGTAAGATGGCATGGCCAGATATCGATGCCATAATCCACTTGGATTTGGAAAGGACGTGCAATAAAATCAGGAACGTTTGAAGCATACATAATGTTAGGTACGTGTGTCGAAAACTACAGAAATATTGACAACACAAAGGAATCCTTAACGAGCACAACATTTATGTAATCGCATTTTTCTACTTCGTTGTTGTACATAGGGTAACGAAGTCGATTACCTTTGCCTTTGGTTCGCTTCCCATCACCTTTACGTATTTCTCAGCCAAAACGAATGTCGTATTACATTTACCTTAATTACAATATTATTTAATTATACGATTACGTTTTGAATTTCTCTAATTAAATTTCTCGTAAAATACGACTGCGGATTTTATTATAAACTAGATGACAACGAGGATTGAACCATCAGAAAGAAGAAAAGGTATCGCTTGTCTTATCGTATCTTATTTATTACTTTATTCTACTTTTCTTATTTAGAAGTTCTACGGGAAATGACGTCCTTTATACGACGAAGATTTCGATGATATTGCTCCGGGATGCGCGACGAATTATTTCTCCACACATTGAACGGGATTGCAGGAGAAATAGTATTTGTACGGGGCATGTTTAATATGAATTACGGTGGTCGGTCTGAAAGAGACGAGCAGTAAAATGTCTGTTCTTTCCATCTCATCCTTTGTACTATGTTTTCTCGGAAGAAAAGGAAAACAATTAAAATTCTCCTGGCAGCGTTCTACGCTCGCGAACTGCGAAAAGTGAGGTAATGAAACTGCGCCATTTTACGCGGTTACGCTTGCATAAAACAAGATGGAGCAGAATATTTCATGGGTATGGGATCCCTTTGTGTGGCGTACGGTACTCTATACGATTTACGGAGCACACTCCGGTCGAAGAAAGCCAAGTTCGTTTGAATAAACACGCTCGTTAATCGCGGCAAGTTCTATTTCCCTGCAGCGGAAAGATTGAACGGGCGCTCGCACACAGTTGCTCTTTCAGAAGTTGCAACTTTTTCATGAACACGGGCCTCCGGAAACTCTTGGTCGCTGCGAGGCCGTGTTTAGCCAGACAACACCTTAACTTCTAATTTAAGGTTAATGGAAACTTGCGTTCCTTCCTGCTTCAACGTGCGCACGTGAACCTTATAGATTCCGAACGCTTCACATTTTGCCGATTACATGGCAGCAATTTCTTCGAGAACAGACGATATGTCGCGTCTTTCATTTTTTAAATATTTATAATTTATCCATTGGACGTTGAATACATCCTTACACTCGTGTCAAAGAAAATTCACCATCGAAAGGTTTCTATACACAGTAATCGAATTCGAGCGGGGAGATATAAACATCTTAAAAAATTTTGAACTTAGAGAAAGATGTTCAAACGAAAGCTGTGAACAACCTTGAGATCAACTAGTGGACGCTGTCTAAAATATTATTTTCAGAAATTGCAATTTGGCTCGGAGACTAACAAGATTGGAAAATGTTGTTCAACCACCCTTCTCACTTTTTATTTCGGTCTCAATATTTCACGTTCTACTTCCATAGTAAATTGGTGCGCTCGCGCGCACGCCGAATCCTCTGCGAACGTAACATGCCGATGCTGAAAGAATAACGAAAGAAGATCGAGAACCCCGGAAATTTCTAGTTACGGCCGTGACCAGCAGTTCGCGGAACGGCGAGATCAATTTGCTCCTCCGTTAAGGATCACATGCGCCAGATGTATCCAGATATAAACAATGTAACCCAGTTCGTTTTATCAAAGAATTGGATCCGTTTTCGTTCTTAATCAACATCGACCTACATTGATCAATCGCCAGAGGCCTCTATTATTGTTAAGAGAGATTCGAGAAATCGATTTTACAACGGGCACACGGGCATTTCTAAACAGTCGGCTTACACGTGCACACTCCAAGGCGGATTCATCATTTCATGCACGATTCCTGAGAGCACGATTTACGTTCCTTTCAACGGAATTAAAGGAGATTTTAGAATGCGATTCTCTACATTCTACTATTAATATACAAGTCGTTAATGATAAGTGGTGCTGACGATTTAATCGTACATACGACTCTGCCATGAGCACAGAATGATTTTCTTATCCATAGTCTGTAATCTCGCTTACGTTGCCGGACTTGTAACGGCTCACGCAACAAAATTTATTAAATACATGTGATGCAACACTTTTTAATAAATCGTAACAGAATTACACCTTGCTGCCATAAAACAGTTTCTTATCCAGTCAGTTTCCTGGATAAGTGTAATCGTTGAGCTTCTGCCACGGTGGCCGTTTATTACTCGTCGAGTCATCTCCGCGTCATGCCTCTTACGGCGACTTCCGGGAACGGACACTTTGCTCAGATCCCTTGATCCATAAATAGATTCCGAAGAAGCATGAAATTAGACGCGTACGTCTTCGATAAATAATATTAGTGTCGGGGGCGCGGCGCCCGGGTGCGAAAGAAGGATGTCGAAGAAACGTGAAGTGCACTACTTTCAGTATGTGCTAACTTTCGGAGCGAACAGGCTGAGATGTCGAGGACACGAACCACTTGGATTTCAGCAAGAGGTTTCGCGTTTCGTTCTCACTTACCAAGAGTGCAAGGAGATACTTCGACGATGTTTTCAGACCTCTTTCGCTGCAGACGGTCTATCAACGATTCTTCCATGATATTACGTAACGCGAAGAATCGATTCATTAATTAGCATAACAAAACTTACTCGCGATTGCTGCTATTAAACTATCGAAGTCCCGTACAGCGACATTATTAACACGTTCGACCGGGCGCATTTTTTCGAAGTCCGTACGGTCGGAGGGCTCGATATTATCAGTTGTGTATTCGTGTGGCGGCGCGTGTTTGTTTCGCTATTTTTTCTATTGTCAGTAACTTGAGTCCGAAGTCAGATATCGTTGCGTGAAATTGTTATAAAGTACTTATAAAACTTTATTTACGAATTGTGAAATATATGTACAAATAAAATGCAACGTCTGTGTACCACCGTTGGTACACGCCGGGTTGAACGTGTTAAGGTTGTCGTAGTACAAAGAGTTATTTAAAAGTATTTTGTTTTTATCGAAAACGTGGCCGAGTCAGGCTGAAATAAATTATTCAAAAATTGATCGAATCTGTTAATGCCGGTACATACATTATTATATGCACAGGGCCATTTTTATTCATCGCGAACGCCCCCTCAGTATCTTTAGATAAGCAATCGAGTCGTTTGTTAGAGTACCTGGACATTAATGTCTACCTTCTATCACGATGTCAGGGTGTGATTCATCATACCTTCAAGATTGATACTTAGATCCAGCTAGTCCAGGAAAATTAAAGCTTCTGGGATCGAAGACTTACTTTCCCGGTTCGCGGAGGATTTCTCTCTTGGGCATTTTTTAGGTAAATGGGTTACGTGAACCCATCGACGCGACTTGAAGCAGGTATTCAACGCGGTCATCACGGAATACGAATGCAGGACTTTTGAATACGCGTCTCCACTCGATAATTTCCTCGATTCGCGTTTCCAGGAAACTTTTCTCTTCGAAATGCGAGTCACTCTCGACATTACTTTCATACCTAACCCTAAATAGGCTAAGCTTCATGGCTAAGCAATCGATTTCATTCGTTCAGAGTTTTTTAAACGTCCGCAGAGCTCGTGGAAAATTCAGAATCGCTCCTCATTCGAATTGTTTCGAACAAATATTTAACCATGATAATTGTCCGTGTGCATTCTTTTTGGTCGAACATTTTATTCGGATGTGAATGAAGGCATTCGTTTGTAACTGAATATATAGATGTGAGCTCATTGTTTGAATAATGATCAAAAAGCGAAAATCGACTGAAGAAGATCGGAATATTTAAAAATTTGTACTCCCGTATCTTTACTATTTTCACTCTGAATATTCCAAAAATCGCGTAATCGTATCTCTTGTAAAATCCTAATTGTGACCACGCGGTCGGATGTAAAATGATCAAACAACTAGAGTTAAACAAAAGATCGGAATACCTAAAATTCGTTGCACAGAATTGCCTGTGACTGCCAGCACTAGAGCTCGAAAACTAGAGAATGCATGTGAAAAATATTTGTTACGTTTGCCGGTGTGTTCGTTAACGTGAAACTGCATCCTCGGTTGTGCAATAGCGGTCGACGGAATTTGGCGCTCCAACAAGCGACGCTTACCGGCTAATGGCCGAATTTTAACAGTTAACAAACGTATAATTTTCAGCGCAGCCTTTTTTGCTAACCACTCCACGTTTAGCGTTCAGTTAGAACAAACGAGGTTAACGAATTCGGCCATTCAACCTGCCGAACTACGAACAGATTCCGCTCTTTATTCGTCTCTCGTGTTTCGAGCGCGTGTCACCTGTATTACCGTTTCAATTTTCCTCGTTACGGCGCATCGCGATCGAAATTAACGTCTTCCCCCCATTGGTTCGGAAGATGCATTAATTGCCGATGCGCGCCGTTAAAGCGTGTGAAACGTCAAGCAGCGATTCCGAAACTTTCCGACCTACTTCTATTTACGGAAATGTGTGCTATACGTCGCGTTTGGTCGAGGCAAAAACTCGCTGACTCGGCACCAGTTTTCACCACTAACCACTGCCTAGGTGCTGCCAACTTAGGAGTAGGTTAACGCGGATACGTAGGCGAGACCCGCGAATTTCGTAGCGGTGAATAATTGGTTGCATGTTTACGGAATAATAAGAAATTATTAATCCATTATTAATCCATCGAGCGGCGATTCCAAAGCTCCAATTTTGAGACGTTGTTCCGTTCTGAGATCTGTTCGAACACTTTCGAGAGCCGCTCTACCGGTGGAGTTATTTCCGATGAATTTCGTTGTTTCCGTCGTTAGATCTCTAACGGTTCTTAATAGCCGTGGTCGTTAGCACGCGAGGCGACGGGCGTAACTCCGGGGAAAAAAGGTCGCCTCCACCGTCGTTTTCTTACAATGGCATCGACAAATAACTCCGGGTCACCTTTACCGGATTAAACTGTTTACAAGGAATCAACTTGTAAATTACGAGGTCGTAACGTCGACAGCTTTATGAAATTTCTTGCTTCGCCGGGGTGTGCACAGAATCCCTCCGAGAGTATTATAAAGCTCGGCCGCGATTCCGAACATCATTAGACTGAAATAAAGTTGTTAGAGTGGCGCGGTGACTCGAGAAGTCGGCCGGTAAGGCAGAAAGTATTGCTGTTTGCTCTGCAAGCGTTGAATATTTCCCTTTGTAGGCCGGGGATGCAGTTTCCTTTATGCGTGTCCCGGAAGAAATGCCTAATGGTTCCGCTTAATTGCTTTCCATGCGCGCGGCTCGCGTCTCTGTTTCCTGGGCCTGTCGGCTCGGCCGCCGCCGCCGAATTAACGGAAATAACATTGTTTATAACTTTTTAACGAAGAGGAAGAGAACGTGGAAGAAAAGGGCCGGCGGTAAAGAGCCATTGTCGAGACATCGCGGCGGAAACTGCTCCAAGTGATCACTGCCTCTCTCTCTGTTTTAATGACCGCTTTGTACCAAGACATAAAGTTACGGGGTAGCCCGATGAGGGCTGTGGACAAGAGAAAACCGGACTTCTTCTTCGAATTGCGAGGAAAGTAGTAGACGCGTCCCGCTACGGCGAGGGTGTCGCATTTTCTTCGAATTACTCATGAACAATCTCGGCGTAATCTTCGGCAGGGATGCATCATGGAGCTCGCAGGCCTCGGGCACTTTTCTAACGACTCCGCCATCAACCGTCCCCCCTCTGCTCCCCAACCCCAGTCGGACGTATTCGTCGAGTGTCCCGAGGACTTTATTTTTCGGCGACAATTCCGTTCGCACTAGCAAGTTGTACTCAAAAGAGAGAGCCTCACTGGAGAGTGGAAGAGGAACTCTCCCATCCCCCTGTCACCGCCTACAGAGCTACGCAATATTCATGGAAAAGACATTTCGAATACTATTTTCAATAATAGATTATTCTGGATCGAATTCAAATAGTTGTTACAACTGTTTTAATATTTTCAAATAGTTTGATATATTGTATGTATTGTAGTTTGTAATTAATGGAGAAAAATTTTATTTCAAACAAAACTCCAGCATCTATTTATCACCAGTAGCGAGTTGCATTTAAAAAATTCGAGTTTCACCAGGGTCTGGAAAATATGCTCTTCCACTCTGGTAAACTACCCCTACCACTGGCGACACAGCTTCCGCGCAACCTTTCTTTTGCAGCGTGAATTCTGATTTCGTGATCTATCGAATTTACATTCATTTTGCAGCTTGGTCGTAGGTGCCACATTTTTTGTAGGTCGTAAATCTGTTCGCAGACGCCAAATTTTTCGTAGGCGATAAATCTGTTCGCAGACTACACATTTTTTCGGGGCTCTTGGCACTTTTGAAGGAGTCTGCTTTAATCTTGAACGATTGCAAAATATTATTCATCGGCCCTTTTATTTTATTGCAACGTAAATCCTCTTCGATTTATTTATTAAAGCTTAAGCTGACTAAAAAATGGAATCTCCTATTTCACGGGTGATTTTTGATTTTTCAAGATGATCTACAGTCTAACGATCGCTATCTGTTGGATCCATTGCAAGTATAATAACGCGATCTGTCGTAAACGTATTCTTGCCTAAGACTAAACGCGTTTGGTACAGGCAGGTTTACGATGCGGCTGACAGGATATTACTGTCTTGAGATATTATCGATAAACGGTACTCTCAGCTGTCGACAAATCATCATTGGGGGTAAACGTCCATACGAGTAATTTACCGCTGCACATTTTTGGCAAACACTCCGCCGCGCCGTTCCAGCTGCGGAATCAATAGCGATTGACGTGCCATAAACATCAAGTTACGAGGCCTACTGTTCGGGGGTTCACTAAGCGGTTGGATATTGACCAATTTAAACACGGCTGTCCACGTTAGCAAACTGAATTGACTACTTCATAGCTGTAACAGTTATAGATTTTTCTATATTTAAACTGCCGGTGTTAATTAGCGAATTATCCAATAGTAATTACAGCTATGAACCAACACCAGTGACTCACAAAGGATGCTAGGCTCGATTCGCTTTCAATTATATTTTATTACTCAAAAAACTAAGCGACGTGTGTTTTTTTTATATCAGAACTAATTCGGTATAAAAGGGTGAAACCCACCCCCAAAAGTTGGCATTAAAATTCGTGAGAATTCCGTGTTTCCACCAGAAATTCCAATTATTCTCGTCACACGCTAAACTTTTAGAGATGGATCTCACCCCTTTAAACCAAATTACCATCGATATTATGAAAACACGTGTCGTTTAGTTTTCGCAGTGACTTTAATTTGTTTTCGGTCGTAATTAACTTTATATTTATCGATTCAGACGTATTAAATTGTTTAATCTATACAAGTAACTCTAATATTAATTATTTCTTAATATACAGTATAAATCAATAAAACAGCGTCGATAAGTACCTACGAAATTTTACATAATCCCGCTTTGCCGGACAACCTTAATTGCCATACTTTCAAAGAGAATCTATCAATCGATTCGCATTGAAATCGTCTCGCGATTTGACGTGTCATATAATGTAGAGCTTTTACAAAAAGCCAACGATGAGAGCAACGGGACGAATAAAGTGAATGGCAGGTGCAAATCCCGGCCATTAGAAAGACCCTCGAACGCGAACACGCGATTCTGTCACTACAGTTGACGTACACACGATTATCCGTTCGAGTTTTAGTCGTTAACTAATCCATGAACAATCCCACCTGTGGCCTATGTAATTTTATTTACAATCCACAACTTCTCTATCAACATTTTTACAAATAATAAAATTCAACGCATACTTTTCTTATTAAAATACTAAATTATCAGAGAACATTCAATTTTCGAGATAGAATTGAGGTATTTGGTACGAAAATTTAAAACCGGAGTACCTTTTTGATTATTGACTCTCTATCATACAATTAAGATTAACAAAGTTTTCCAATATATAGTAAAATATGTTTACATGTGTGCATAAAATCTTCATTCTAGTTATCACCATTTTAATTAGAATTGCTCACTCTTTACTTATAAAAAGTTGTGTCATTGAAACGTATATCTGAGTCAATTTACCAGCAACGTTATTTTTGTAAAAGCTGACAAATTCTATAGCTGACTAACATAAGTGTGATATACAATCAATTGCATCGCTCTTATCTGACCGCGCTCTTGGCTTTAATCAAAAGACGGATTCTGCGGAAGCAATCCGTCCAGACTCATTAATAAAGCAGCCCGATGTCGGAGCGGCCGTCATACTTAAACATTCCGAAGCTTCTAAACATTGTGTCTACAGAACCCTACATATGATGTCCGCAGAATTTTGCAAAATTTAGAAAGGCTCCATTCAATCCCCGTCCCTCTCATAAATCAGCCGTGAGCGAAATAGCGTCAGGCTATCTGTATTCAGCTGCTTTGAACCCTCCGGTTTACGAGTGAAGAGAACTCTCGCCAATGCACGCGGAAGGTTCAAGGAACCTAACCTTTTATGTGAACCGTCGCTGATAGGGCCAGCCTTTTCGTCTTCTAATTGAATTATTGTTCCAGTCTATAGAACTATTGGAACTAAAAAGAGAATATATTCTACTGAGAAAGTGTGAGCCAATTAAAAGTTGAACAGACAAAAGGAAGCAACGATTTACTTGGCAAACGCCATAGAAACAGTGCAATGTCTTACACGCTGACATAATTAGGACAATTGAGATGTAATCCAGGGTGTAACTATAGAACTTTTATGGAAAAAGATAGGATACAGTATAAGTATAGTAAACGATAGCTGCGTTAACTTATTAGACTACATGTTCTCGCGATAAAAAAAAATTGTCTGCGCAAATTACATACAGGAATTCCACTGATATTTATTTCGTTTAATAATTTCGTCTTCGTGTCTAATAATTTTATATCTGATCTAATGAATGAAGGAATGAATACTAAAGTTTTGACGAGATTCAGTAAAAATTTCATCGGCATAGGATAATTAATTTATAGACATAAATGAAACCGGAATTGTTTTAGACTAGCACAAACTCTAAGGTGCGCCACAACTATGACGTTTTGATATTCGATAATAAAAGTTCGATATAAAAGCATAACCATGGCATAATAAAATTCGAACAATATAGGTGCAGTTCGATTCGTTGAAAAAGTCCGGTCGAGACTCGAAGAACTCATCGAAGCGTAAGCACGGATTATCCTTCCAAATATTCTTAGGAGATGCAAATAAATGCGGACATGGAAAGCCAATAGAAAATTGGGATATTTTCTCGAATCTAAAACGGTCAGAAACGAAATGCATGCATGCTGCATGCGGTATGCACAATGGTTCATGGTTTGTAAAAGATTTATTTTAAGCGAATTTATGTAACATAAAATATTTCTGGAGCATCCGTACGAAACAGGATTTAAACAAAAATATATATATTTTTTAACAGTTCTGTCAAATTGCAAATAGTGTATCAATATTCTAAAATTTGTCGTGCTTCGATATTTCATTTCAATATTTTAATATTTCATTCAATATTTCAGTGTTTCAATTCGGTATTTCTTTTAAATGTTTCAACAAAAAATTGTACATTTTTAAATAGAGGATCGAACACTGGAAGCCGGGAACTATTCATTTAAATGATAGATTAAAGGAAACAACATTTTATTCTCGGACAAATAAGTTTCCTAAGGAGTGGGAACAGGTCATCTATCCTCACTTTTTCGAAATATAGCATGACTTATTTATCTGAGAACCCTGATCAGGTCTGCATAAATATTCTTTCGTAACAATTTCGAACGACTATGTATTCTATTAATTAATATTAATATTAAATTATCAGAATATTATGAAACGAAAAAGAAAGCTGCAGAACATGAGAAAAAGATAAAGAAAGAGAAGGGGTGGGCACATTCGGTACACTGTGAGATAACTGAAAACATTTTCCGCCGATAGAGAAATATGCCGGATAAATGTAGAAGATAAAGCTTCAAAGGAAAATTCTAATTGAACGGAACTGGAAGTGCACGAAGTTAATCGATAAGAACATGGAAACATATCTAAAAGACTGTGCTCCCCCGACTGATGGTTATCTTTTAATTGAATCAAGATAACGAACTCCGTCAAATTTGTAGCCGCGAAACTTTATACTATTTGATACCTGTAAAAATACTAAGAATTATCCGAAACGAGGAACCAATCGTCGTTCGAATTGGAAACTAAGACAACACTTGATACAATCTAGAAGATAACCACAGTCTTAATCACCGCAATTGCTTTTATTCGGATAACTTTAAAATAGTTGCAGAGTGGATTGGAACCTTCAATTACATTTAATAAACTGCGTCAAATGCCGATATTCTGGACACATTTGAGTATAAAAATCAATTTCTATTTTTCATTTTTAACCTGTTATAAAAAATACAATCGTTAATAATATGAATACGTCTGGCGTAAGATACTGGATTAATTATTTCGCATGTTTGTATAATAATACAGTTCCATCATAAAAGAGGAAAATATTAAACACATCGTGTGGAACTCGCGTTATTCGAGCTTATCGAAATATTTGATTTCAAATCGTCAGCACCGCCGCTGTTATTTTAATAAATGAATCGAAAATATTATTCGACTCGTTATAAAAATGGCAGACGTTTCACCTTATTTGCCAAACAATATACCATTCGCTCGTTGTAAAGCAAGCTCGCACACCCGCATAATATCGAATCGGACTATCCAATCGATTTTTGTGTAAACATTTGCGATTGCCAAGGCTATTGTCTACTCTCCCGATTTCCACTGCTTCCCGTCCGCGGTTGCTGATCTGTTAAAAATCTCACAATAGTGTTTGTTGGAAGCGAACGAAGTATCTGTCTGGAATTTTAATGTCCAGTCGGCATGATAATGTTTGCCATATAACAGACGTATTTATCGAAAAGAGACAAAATCGTGAAACAAAATAGTGCAACTTACAATGATCCTAGTACCGTTAAGAAAAAAATCACGAGTCGTATAACTATGACAACGTTCCCGAATGGAAACGAAAATCGACGACAATTCGCATGAACTACGAAGCCATAAAACAGCATGGAATATCAATTTTATGAATTCTTCTCCAAGAAAACTCTTTGTTATATCTACACCGCGAAGGAATATTTTATTAAATCTGCATGTTTGAATACAGAACGCAGTTGAAATGGAAATTCTGTATTGCATTTCTACTTCTGCCGCGTGTAATATCCTCGGATCGAAGTAACAATAAAACGAAGCACGTGCGGTTCAAATTAAAACAAAGGCCAGCGATACTCCATGAATTTCGGTATTTGTCCAAAGTCCATTACGTTGCTAATTTCGGGACACGAAAAGTGTGCTACACAGTTGCTGCAAAAGGTATTCCACCACAAAATTTCTACTTGGATTCATTTTGAACATATTACAGATTTATTCAAAACCAAACGAAATAAAAGAATAAGAAAATTTTACAATTTCAATTCGGTCGAATAAAATACTGTAAAAATATTTGGACGTTTTTCAGGCACGGCCGTTAAAGTATTAACGGCTTTAGCCAGCAGCCGCGTTTACCAGCGCTCGAAACAGCGTCTGAAATCGTCATGGGAATATTTTATTTTTGCAGAATGCGCGGTGAAGAGCGGCGGAGCGGTGGTGGAGCACCATCAGTCTTCCTACTGGGAGCAACCCTTTAGTCAGCCATACTTCGACAACACGACGAAGAGGGAGACGACGACGACCGTCGGGCAAACCGCACACCTGCACTGCAGGGTGCGCAATCTGGGCGATCGTTCTGTAAGTTTCGAGTTACCTTATTGCCTTGACCCCCATGTAATAAGAACGCGGACGCACGGAGACGTCGCGTTTCACGGATGAGTAGCCGTCTGATGAAACGGTCTCGCTCGGTCCACCCTGCACGCCTTTCACTCTGACTTTTCCCTTCGTTTCATCGACCGGGGATTTTCTAGCAATTTCTGCCGCGATTCCGGCTCCTGATTTCAACCCTCCCGACAGCGGGGGCTGGTTCTTGCGTCGACGACGACGACGACGACGACGACGACGACGACGACGACGACGACGCCGCGCTGCCCGGGGAACGGGAAAAGTGAAAGCGGATAAAGCGGCGCTTAATTTTTGACACGTTGGACAAAGTGAATATCTTACATCGCCCTCGTGATTTTTTAAGCGGCCCGGCTTTTTCTGGGATCCTTTCACAGCGAATTTCAAACGAAAATGAATTCTCTTAGTTTGGAGATTACGGCTACGCTCCCGTAGCCGTGTCTTATCTCGAAACATTTCCCTTGAAATTGTTATTCGGCCCATTGTGATAACTTCGTTGGTATTCTTCGGTCGAGTGGATATTTAACAGCAGATCCAGAGATGGAATAGGTTAAAAATTGCGTTCTTTAACGTCTCGGTTGGAGTATTAATTCGTGTGATTTAATAATTAATTAATAACCCTTTAATATTGCGAGAAGGTAATAGGTGAGGAATAACGAAATGAAAAATTGCGCGGAAGAAAATACTGTCGTTTATGATAGTTAGCAAAGGAACTGAGGCACTAAGTAGAAAATCAACTTAACCCAGTTTATATATATATATATAAATTTTTTATAGTAAAGAATAAATGACCATTGTCCCTTTATAAAAATAAAATTAAACAGTTGCCAGACAAAAATTGGAATTTTCAAGTCGTATAGTTACTCGAACAATTTCTATTACTTTTTACGTTTAATAGCTTCAACGTGGACAATGAAAGCGTTCTCGTCTCTGATTTTCTTCGGTAAAATTGTTCAACTGACTGTCATTTTCGGTCGCTGGCCGGAAGCGAGACGTTTCCCTTCGAACGACGGAAATAACGTTGTCCGACGATCGGTGGAATCTTACCGGGTAGTATTTTTCGGAATAAGTATGGGTCACCGTCGAATAGTGACATTACTCGTTATCGGCGTTAGTCATGCATCACCGCGTGACACACAGGAACCCGTTGGAATCCAATCACCGATCGTAATCGACGATAAATCAAATTTCTCTCCACCTCGTACCCACTTCAGCCAGTGTGCCCGCGCTGCACGGCTCTCTATCTGCGCCGGCCCAGGCGTTTATATTCGCGGTGTAAAATCAATGTGGCAACACTCGGTGCATTGTCGTTGCGTGCGACAGCTTCATGCCATTCGTTGTTTCAAGCGGCATTGAAATGGAAAAAAAAATACCAGCCTCAAAGGTTCGTTTACTTTCCTATTCATTATTATAAAACATTATGCACCGTTTCTGCCGGCGAGTCCTAATTCACCGGATGTTGACCATTTAAGCTGCGAAACTTTTATGCAAATTCGCGTTTTTCCTTTTCAGACCACCTTCGTTGCATACCGCGCCACAATGAACGTGTAATTCAGTTCCGCAGCCATTGAAACCGAGGAAAAATGCAATTCTAATGGAAATCAGTATTTCCGCATAACGACGCTGCGCTCGTCGTTCGTTGTTGTATTTGCTGCACGGTGTTTCATTGAATGTAAAATAATAATATACGTTTTATGGAACAGCAGAAAACTGATAATGAAATAAGAATGTTGCAGACTCGTTGAATATTAATTAGAACATTGCAATCTTCAATAACGACGCACGCTGCGTTCAGTTAATGAGCGTTAGGGACGAAATTCGTAGCTTCTAAACTACACGATTTTATATACAGGGTGTCCCGAAAGTCACTCTCAGTCTAACGAGTTATAGAAATGTTTCTTGCAATTATGTAATCTATTTGATCAATGATCGAGTCGTAAAAATATATTCCCGAAACATATATTAATATATATTCCAATTTATAATATATTCCAATTTACTGTTTCGCAGAAGTCACTTTAATGTTTGTCGGAATGTCATTCTGAATAATCAGGACTTAATTGAAAACCTTTGTTTCCAAAGAATGTATCGAACTGATAATATCCCAATTTTTACGAGACTGATGGAATTTTAAACTGTATCTACTATCAATCACGTTGATAGGTCGATGACAGCCTTCGAAGTTGGGGATGAGAAACATATTTCGTCGAATATCTCGGAAGCCGTTGAGGATGATAGAGGATCGTGTATTAAAAAATCTTGAATTTTTTATTTTAAAAAATTAGATCGATCAAGCGATGAACTATTTGTTACATTTACTTGATCGAATTTTGGCCTATTTTCTGTCTCACGTTCAATTCCTAATATCACGTTTTAGAAACTGTTGTTTTTATTCTAAATTGATTATTTATAGACGATTTTCACTTTATTCTATCAAATGCATTTTACGCGCGCGCTCTCTTGTGCTAACAGACTTATTTGATTATTCATGTGGGTATTATTCGTTGCATTCAAACGCGTGTGATGTATAGATCTCTGAGTCAGAACCGTTCCGACCTATATATGGCTGAACGGTCTGAGCACATTAATTATACCAGATAAACCCATTAATATGTATTCACGGAGATGCTTAAAGTAAAACTAGAAAATTGCAAAATCGTCACGAAAAAAGCTATTTTCATTCGTCCGACCAAGTTTCTTTTTTTCATTAAAAGAATTCGGAGACACAGCTCTCTATGCAAATTTCATTTCTTGCGTTTTGTTGCGCGCGACAATTTCACGGTTGCAAATATCAACGGAATATAATTAGCTGATTAATAACCGAGGACCTCCCGTGTATGTACGCCTCCATTCTCCGTTAATTAACCAAAACTTCTATAAACCTGAAGTTTGGTCGTCAAACTTATGCAAAGTTTATGTTTCAAAGTCACCGAACATTAAGCTGTTATATACCATCAAATTTGTCTTGTTATAGACTAAGACGAGATAATATGACGCTGCGAGAAATCTGCAACTATTTTCACTATTCAAGCAACATAATATCGTCTAACAAAGGAGACCTTATCAGGCTCTGGTTATTTAATTCTATTAAACACGATAATTACACCTGATGGTATCAGACCTCAATGATATATTATATTTGTCTATACAATTTTACAACTTATCGCAAATAAATTTGAAAGAGTATTCGCTTATTTCAATTTTTCATCTAATAAATTGTATTGATAACCTATTGAATATTAATTATATGTTTCATCCATCATATTAACATGACATGAATGGAAATTGATTGAGATTAATTTCTACAATTATCTATTTCTCTTATTTTATTTTGTCACCTATAAGGAATTTTATAAAGCATATATTTGAATATATAACACAAATGGGCTCTCTACAGTGCATTCAATAAATAATATTATTATAACTATTATTGTTATTATTAGTATCGCAAGTGTTTCGACTAAAAAATTCTCGAGGTGAATACGTTCCTTCATTTTAATGGAACGTCACGAGTAGTCAACGCAGGGAAGCTCATATATCCTCGTGAACCAGTTGGCGTGAAACTTGAATGGGAGTTGCAATGCAAACAGTAGTTATCAGAAAAATTCCGGGCCATAAAAAACACACGCAAGTGGTCTTAAACGAGCAAGTGTTTTTTCAGGTCTGTGCTATTCCTCGAGGCATAAAAATGAACTGTTCACCGTAAGCGTAATTTCATCATCGCATCGTTACAGGCGAAGATTCTAACACTCATTTTACGTTACAATTAACGCGCCGTGAAGTTCTTATCAAGAAGTTCTGACGTTAATTCGAGAATTCGTCGGAAATTATTTAGCGCTCAACGAAACGAAGTATAAAAAACTACACTCATTGAATTTTAACACGTTAATATACCGCGCGGCAGAATTAGTTCACGTTCATTAGCAAACTGTGGAAAAATTCTGTATTTAGTAACAATGAAATCTTATTCTTTACAGTTTCCACAGAAATGTATTTCTTTGTCGCGTTCGCGAAGAAATTCGTGATCTTGTGAACTGAATTTAACTATTAATTCGTCCGTAAATGTGCATTAACAGGCGCGAGATTTCATGGAAGTGGAGTCTGTAAAAATGACAAGAAAAATGTAGGAATAAAGTAGTCTCCCCGTAAACAGTCGTCTCAAATATCAAGCAAGTGTTTTGAATCAGCGTATTAAACTCGAATAAAGGTCCAATATCGGCGACGGCTGCGCTGCCACAGTTGCGTTTCTTTCACCTGCTAATAAAATAAACGTCTTTCCATCAATTGTGCTCGTGCTGCAATAGATGATCGCCCGATACTTTGATTAATTTACTCAGACGGCGCATCAGTAGCTTCGTTTATGCCTCGGTGATAGCGTGTTTGCGTATGGACACTGTAATTCACTGATAATTGCAATCTGACTTTAGTACTACCTTATATGTAACTATTATCATTAAATCCTAAACACTTATCAATAGAATCCAGCCAATAGCGAAATCGAGAATCAAAATATCTGCGCGGTGTCCTTAATTGATACTTAGTAAACGAAAACTTCCTGTTACAATTAATTTGCCGCGAAGACGTTCCGCGCCATCAATTCTCTGTTTTCAACATCGTTCGGCGTGGAGAATAAACGTTCCGCCGATAAGCCATCCATTTCCCAAGGTTCCCGCGTGCTCCTGTTCTAATTATATCTGACCGAAAGTTAAATTGAACCGTGAAGTTTTTTGCGGCGAAAAATTACAGGCTCAACATTCGGTGCCTGGATAATTGAGTTCGATAGCGGTCAGCGGCGGCGGGCGAAGATTATTGCGGATCAGTTAAATGTTTTCACGTCGAGAGCTTTGTCGAAAGTTTTTTGCCTCCCGCCTGGCCCCCGTTCCGCTCCCTACAACCCCTTCTTCTCTGTCGACGAAATACGATTTTCCCGTGATTCAATGTAATACGGAATTCGGGGGACAAAACGCGTCGAATAGAGGGTAGATTTTCTCGATAATTCCACGTTGGATTTACCAAAGCGTGCGAGCATAAATTTCATCTCTGTTCCGCGATCTTTTTTTTATCCAATAAATACTGAACTCGTTTTTTCTTTTCTATCAAATTATTCGAACATAACGTCGGCTGGTTATAAGGATTTATTCTCGTTCGTGTGTGGCGCGTGAACGCCCCTCCCACCATCGCCCGGCTCATTAGATTTTTCGCCTGCTATGTTTTCACATTTCATAATGCCCCGTATTGACGTACCGCCGTTTTAATTTAACGGGTTGACGGAACGAATTGCTTTCGGTATTAATCGAATCTCGATCTGCATCGCATACTACGGCTGTAATTACTTTCAACGTTAACGCGAGGATTAATTGTCCAATTGAATCGTTCTTGGATATTGTAGTTCACTGTTAATTACAACTCGATTTTAACGCTATCTTATATATTACTATTATATTATTTTTGCGTGTCCTCGATATCTTATTAATATCAGATTATGCGCCCCCTAAAACCATTCAAAGTTCGTTTGAAACATGTTTTAGTATCATCGACGGTATCGAAGATGTTTTCGACTGGATTGGTTTTCAATGGCTCACCCTATCTGCTAAATTTACGATTTTTGAATTCAAATTTAATTTGGCACCGCCACGAAAATTAAGTGAACAATTTATATTCATTTAAATTGACAATTCACTTTCCGTTCGCACGGAAATGCAGTTTAAATTATATTTGATCACGGGTGTATTCAACTTGGCTCCTAATTTTACATTTTAATTCGCAAATGCTCAAATTTAATTACCATAATATAATAAACCTCTGATTACCGTGTAGAAATAAAGCCATGCTTATAATTTAATAAAAATTATCGCTGTTAACATTTTCATGCTCATGATAGCACACGTACGTTTTATGATATAATTACATTAATTTATACCGAACTTTTAACTGACAAATTCTTGTATAACGTGATTTGCTAAATCAATATGCAAAATATTCGATGCAACGCGACACAAGATAATGTCGAGAATTGATTGCTTTAATTACAAACAGATTCTTTTCTCTTAATTGACATTGATCTTTCTATGAATCGAATTACGTAAAAAAGCTTCTAATTTGTTTACAGGTCTCATGGATCAGGCAACGAGACTTGCACATCCTTACCGTAGGAATCCTAACGTACACAAATGACCAGCGTTTCACGTCGTTGCACAGCGATGGAACTGACGAATGGACCCTGAAGATTACTTCGCCACAGGTTCGGGATAGCGGAATCTATGAGTGTCAAGTTTCAACCGAACCGAAGATTAGCCAGGCTTTTAACTTGAGCGTCGTAGGTTAGTAGATTACATGAGATTTAACGTCAGATTTTAACAATAATTAATATCATCTCCATAATCTAGCTAATCTAATTAACTACAAATTTTATACATTAACCCTATGCACTCATAATCACAGTTTTAACAATTCTTTAAGCATAAACCAATATAATAATGTAAAGAGTACTTTAATCCTATGCACTCGAGGGCTTATATTTTTTTTTTAGACGTTCGAGAGATTGATTTACGAAAATTTATTTGCACATCAAATAATAAAATAGTTCCAAATATTTCAACGAGCAACGATACTCTTCAGCTATGCATTCGGTGATAATCAATTTTCCCAACAAATTCTATATTTTAACAATTAACTTTTTCGTCTCTATTACAACAAACGATGACATAGCTATGAGAAATTTATTGTTCTCCGAATATAAAACTCCACATTGCACAATTGTGGTGCATTTTGTATCGTTCACTTTCGAAACTTTATTTGGCGCGTCACTGTACACGCGACGCGTGCAGTTAAGCTGAATTTTTAATAACCATTAAACCGAACGGTTGGTTAGCCGTTAAACCCTCGCACAGAGCGTCGGGTGAAGGGGATCCGGAGACAAAAGTCCAATTCTCCGCTTTTATGATTGATTCATACATATTTTAACCAATCGGAGCAAGATACGTATTTTTATTCAATAATTGATATAGATACTTGTTAATTAAAGGCTGGAGGATCCACGTATTCACTTCATGTACTCAGTTTTGTCGCAAATGAACTGCGACATTTCGTGCAAAGTAAAAATTGAAGAAACCGCGATAGATATTTATTTCGTTTCTTGATAACTTAATAATGATGCTGCAGTGTTTTTAAATCCATCGAATATTTTCGCCATTCTGTATTTGTTTTCATAATTTTTCTGAGAAAGGTATGGAAGTGATAAATGCATAATATCAACGTTCCAGAGATCGTCTTGCGTGCTTGGCGCTTTCAATGCGAGTTCCATTATCGCCTGAGGCTTCTTTGTGAGCTGTCTGTCAGCCGAAACCATCGATTTGTTTCACAGTCGACGACTCATTAGATTTATTAACTCATTATATATCATTACGGTCGATCGCACCACAGGCAATCCGAAGCATCTGCATTCATTCGAGAAATGTATTGATCTAATGCCCGGGTCCATTATGCTTGCAGTGTCGAAGGCAAAGATCAACGGCAATTCAGAGCTGTACATCAAAAGCGGAAGCGACATCAATCTAACCTGCGTCGTACTGCAGACACCTGAGCCGCCGTCCTTCATTTACTGGTAAGTTTAATTGGACTTTCCCGAATTCAATTTACGTTCAGACATAAATGCCGAATTCGCACGCTTACTGCGCGACACGGCCGAACTTTACCAATGAAGTTCTCCATGAATCATCGAGACGGTTCTCCATAGGTCTCGATTACAGGCCGAAGTGAACGCGTAACACGATGCTGATAGGCGGACGGAAAATCGGAATTGCTTTTCTTTCTCTCTGCCCAACCTGCGCGCGCTAATTGAACGCTTCGATGATCAAACTGCAAATAGTTGGTAATTTCGTTCGAGGTTCTGGGTTAAAGGTGATTAAAACCGGTCGGTATATCGCGTCGAAGAAACTCGGACCGTTTATACAGGATGCCTCGATTCAACCCTTCTACGTGAATCCAACACAAAGTCGGAGCTCGAGAAAATTTCGTTCGAATGACGGATAAGAGATCAGATTTGATTCGACTCGATCGGAAAACTGTCCATCAATCGAATAAAAATGTATCTAAGACGAGAAGATTTTATTCGAACAAGAATTCACTCGAATAATGATGAAAATAATTATCCGTACAGACGTTCCCGTGGCAAATAATCGATTCGAATAAAAATGATAGAACATAAAGTGTTTTTTTCATAGTTCATCGACTTATTTTCTTCAGATTTTTTTCAAAAGGATCAAAACAGTTGAGAGTTATTGCCGATCAGAAAATATATTATTTTCCATAATGAATACCAGTACAGTAAAAATATTTAGTTTGCAACGTAATATGATAGAAAATGCCTGCAAAATATCATCAGCGAAAATGATTCGAATGGTTCGTGCTAACAAAGAGTGTTCGCTTTCAGGTACAAAGCTGATCACGTAATAAATTACAGTCAAAGAGGAGGGATCAGCGTGGTTACGGAAAAGCAAACGCGAACGTCACGCCTCTTGATCTCCAGAGCGTTACGTGCTGATTCTGGAAATTACACATGTGCCCCGTCTTCGGCCGAGTCAGCTAGTGTCCTAGTCCACGTACTCAATGGTGGGTGAGTTAGAATAATAAAAGTTTGGAGAAGAAAACATTTCACTGCGCGTGTTACGATTTATAATCGAAATCTGTTTATTTAATGAGTTTTTAATTGAGCTCGTATCTAATTTATCGAGACAAAAGCAGAAATTTGAAAAAGTTGATCAATTCTCGTACATCACATATTACGAAACAGGGAGATATCAAAAGATTCTTAATGGTTTGAATTACCTGTGCAAAATTGTGATGGTTTTCTTCTACAAAATTAGAATTTAATTTTCTATGCCTATCTATACACTCTGTCGTGGAGTTATAGTAATATGTTTGGGTATATAAAAATTACGTAAACAGTGGACAAGGTAAATATTGAACCGCGTTAGGATTAAGAAAGCCCGGATCGTTGCGTTAAAAATTAAGATGCTCCTGAAAATATTTCGACGAGAAAGCTGCGAAACTCTGGGAGACTTTACGAAGCCCGTAAATCCGAGGAATGACAAACGTGGTAGGTCGAAGTGTAGATAAACTAAACGGTGAAGATCATAAAAGGGGAGCCGAATGCATGCGTCGTCGTCGGTGTCATCAGCTTCTGGCGTCAGGCGCGTTGCATAGAAGGCGATAAACAGTATGCCATTGCCGTATGTCCGTCGAAATGAGAAAGCTCGTAGAGGGAAGAGCCGCTTCGTTATTTCTGCAGCGCAGCAACGTGCGTACAAATATTTCAGTTTCACGGAAAAATTTAAATGTCCCGCTGTAATGCACTGTCGTCACCTTGCGGATTCTTCACGTTGAGCCCTTCTTTAACGCTATTTTTTATTCGCAGCTGGATAAACGCGTGTATTTATACAGCGCGACTCGTTTCACCACCGCGCAGGAATCGCTTATTTTTATACTTCGCGCGAGCAATCTACTTTATGAGAATTCTTTGTGAGATATCATGCTTCTATTTATACGCGGTGAGTGTATGTATAATTCTAATATACCTAAATTTATGGTTTCAATTTTGTACATTTTAATTACTTAATATCATTTTAATAAAACATTCACCGATCGAATGTTACGGTATTAACAAATTGATAGCAATACGACGCAGTTTCAATGATTTTATCGTGTTTTCAAAGTGATGTCTATTTACTAAAACGTATAACGTTGTAATAATATTTAATCTAAGTTTGATCATTACATGTTATAATTGCAATTTCTATGGTTTAAACATTGTTGCGTAAAACATTGTAAAGCCATGGATTAAATAGTGTTACAAAGTGTAACTACAAATAAGCTGAAATCAGCTAATTTGATTCTGAAATGTTTGTCGCTGAAGGCTCTAAATAAATTCCTGGACGGTGTGAACATGGCGTGTAAGTATGTGCTACATTTTTGCACCGTTGGAAGAAAGCAGGGAGTTACGAAAAAGAACGAACAAATGCACTTTGGAATTTGCTTGCTTACACGAGCATTCGATACACGTATTCCGAGTAAAAGTAGCTACGTGTACGAGTACGTGAAGTAAATTATAAAAGGAGAGTTGCACGGTTCTCAGCACTCATTGTGATACTTGGTACTGTTAGAAAATTCACTCGACACGTACGCGGGCGCTTAAAGCATCAAATATTTGCTCAATATATTTCACATTAATTTGACATCTTTACTGATTTAGAAAATCTCACAGGATCAAAACTTTTGGTGATTACAGCTGGAGATAAATAATTCGAGTTTAACACAGTATTACTATTTTCTATATATTATAATATAATATTAATAGATATATTTTAATATCAGTAAATTTCTTTCTCCAAGTCTAATCACTTTTTCTGAATTGACTTTTCAGCCTATCCCCATGACGGTAAAGAAAGTATTCTCAAAATTAATTTTAAAAATCGCCACAGAACAGTTTTCTATAATCATAGGTGCAAGTTTGTTTGCTACGTTAGTGCAGCGTTTGGTTTCGTACACCCGCAGCCAAGTATTGCACGCACTTCCGGTTGTTGGTTCAACCAGAACGAAAGAGAAAGGGAAAGAAAGAGAGAAACGATGAAAATAAGTTCGCGGGCTACATCTGTCTCGTTATTCGAGCTGTCAAATGCTGGAATATATCAGTCAAGATATTACCTCATGCAAATTCCTCCAGGTGCTCTTGGAAGAGCCTATGGCTGCAAATACACGTTATTTCTCGCGGTGGTGTGCCAACCTGAAGAATGAATACTGAAACACGCAAACGTATGAGATACGAGCATCAGCCACCGCCATTCCGGAAGGATTGCGTGTGACAGTGGAAAGGTATAATATCTTTCCTTGCTTTTCAGTTTCGCTTTCGACCTCCTTCCACTACGGTGACACGATTAATGGCGTTAAATAGTGCACAAATCACATGCTCTCTCTTCTCTAACAGTTCTGTCATACATACTCGGTGATCCAAAATTTATCGCGGCGCTACCCTCGAAATTTACAACGAATAACGCTACAGTTTACAGAGAGTCGAGCTTGAAAATTATATCCGACAGTTTCCGAAAATTATTGTTTAGACAGCGCGAGTTTCAAACCGAAAAATTCGCGTCCCATACAATTTATTTTCAATAATTCATCGCGAAAATACGTTTAACAAGCCATGTCTTGGCAAACGGTAAATCCGAGGATTATTTAAGAACGTGTAATAGCAGTGGTTGAAGTGATAATTGTTGTAATGATATGTTATTAAAGAAGGGGGTTTTCAATTTAATTGCAAATTTTATAGGCCTCGTTAAATCCAGATTCTTCCTGCTGCAGTAGTGCAAACCAGAAAACAGTCAGACTGCTCGCGTGCTAATAATCAAGATTTTTTGTGGGTCAATTACCTGCAATCTGAGATACGTCAACAAATCGTTCACGCTGCGATTTAATGCAGAACATATTAAAGAAGGGAGGGTAGGTGCGCAGACGTTATCGCGATAACACGGTGGAAAGAATCTTCGCATTAGCGCACTGATTCGGTAGCATTACATCACACGTTGCTTCAATTATCTGATCTTCCGCCGATATGATACTATTTTACTAATTAGCGCACTCTATTGTCTGTTCTATAATATAAAAGTAAATTGTTTTAAAATATATAACTATGATTCCGCATATTAAAACGAGTCTAAACACGATACGAATCTGATCAATCTAAGCTACATATTTCCGGATTAATTACTAAACGATCTACAGTGTGAGTAACGCACGGTAATAACTTTCAAATTACACTTTCTTTGAAAAATTGTTAATCAGATGACATTAAAAGGCACGCAGAAGTTCTTGCATGTAGCAAGATTTCAAAGCTTTCGAGCTCAACTAATTTAATGTTAATCGAAGTGTACAAGTTACGTGACTACCCTATATAAAAGTAGGCACTTCGATGAACAGAATGCTACTTCCATCATATTTGTACTCATTTTAATCAGGGAAATCTTAGCTATCCATAGGCATGGCTATTACAAAACTATGATAAAAAAATCGTGAAAATCAAATTTATAGAAATACATTTCATCTATATCTATTAATATACATGCTATTGTATACCAATACCCTTTCGCTTCTTTATCCCTGTCTATTCAGATGGAGTCTCGAACTCTGTTACGTGAAAGAGATATTACTGTATTATTTCTTAATATCGGAGAAGTAAACGCAAAGTAACAGATACTTCAAACGACATTGCTTCCGTGTGGTACATCGTGTAGTATGTAACGGCCGCGAGCTAGATCGTGTAAATTACAGGAAACCCGGCTTGTAGATAGACCATGCTACGCCAGACGAAGGCAGGAACGGCTGTAGGTACACAATGGCGTCCGCGTAAGAACGTAATATCTCTCTTTGCATTTCAACTTCGACTCTCTCTCCGGGAAGATTTCCTATCGGTATAATACCCGGGATAATGTCGGAGAGGGGATTAAAACGCACGATAGTGTGCAGACGGTACGATCACGGTAGCTCGCGAGTTGGAATTATAGTTATAAGTTTTCCGGAGTCTCGCAGCGTCTGAGTGTGTGTAATTGGTTTGTACGCGGCCAATTCCATTACAAGTCTGTCGCAGCATTAATTGACAATTTAGATCTTACGGATTGGGTTCTCGGAACTGAGCTGTTGGTAATAAAACTTCTAATCTAATTCTTACTAGAATATAAAAATCGATCGTGATTCAAACTTATGATAAAAATCCATTGTAACTGAATTCCATGCTAAATATTTATTATGATTGACATCGTCCTCTAATTAAAATCAATTAACCGGAGCTACTATTAAAAATCTATTGTAATTTAAAATTTTTCGGAGAAGTGATTCAACATATTTATTCTACCAAAAAATGCTACAAGTTTAAATAGATATATTTTTTGTATTTTCTCAATTGATACAAAATGATTGCTTTTAGTGCTCCGAAAACCCAAGTAGGCTTCTCTAAACCTACTTCCGGAAGAGAAGGTATTAAGAAGCAAGAAACCGCAAATGTTATCCATCTCACTCGGATGGGTTGCAGTGTGCATAAAGGATGCCCGAATTTCGGATCAACTAGCAGCATGTTTGCCAAGGCCATTGCGTCCGCTGCAGCGTGAGTTTATAATACACGCCAATGGATGCATTGGACAGCCAGCTGAGCTGCTAGCAGGTACACGTGAACAACGGGCCTTGACGGTCATAAACAAATTCGACTAATTAATTCTGCTCACGGTGTCTTCGTTCATACCGAAGGTAACAGTGCGCCGTAGTATAAACTCGACCGTAAAAGAAGCGCAGCAAATCGGTGAAATATAATTTCTTAGACATTGATAATCCAATTATAAAGTTCAATAAAATACATTTGGATACCAATCGTTTTACGATAGATTTTAGTAATTATCTTTGAACGTTGCTTTTAAAGGTGCCAGTACCATAAAAATCGCTACTACATTACTGATTTTATGCGTTTATGAGAAAACTTTATGCAATATAAAACTGGGAAATTGAATAACATCGCTTGAGAAGTGAACTTTCCGCGGGCAGACTTGCTTCACAGTTTGTTGGAACGAAATAGATAAAAAATAATAAGTCTGACGCAGAATAAGTACGCGTAAAACAGAAAGATATTTACTTCCAACAAATATTAGTACACCGCAACCACTGCGACAGTGTTTTCAATTTAATAACACTTTTTCCATTATATGCGCAAGAATTATCGCATCATGGTCCCTCGACCGCTGCTGTTCGGCCAGTGATAAATCAGTAACGCCGCGAACGCGTATTTTGCGCTCGTTCAGGCAGCTCTCACGCAGAAAAATCATTTACTGTTTTACGATCTGTTAAATAACACCATTTCAACGGCAAACTCGTCGCGAGAAGCATGGAGTTTCGGTGGAAACAGCTCGCACACTGCTGAACGAGTCATCAACGTGCATGCGTGCATTTTGGTATTCTGATTTCGAAGCTTCTGAAGTGGGTTCATGAAGCTCAGAAATGTTTATTTATTGATCGCACCGAATAACTCGCTTGGTTTTACTATTTACCTGGTTTTACTATGTACTATTTATGTGCTTAATCTGCTTGGAATGATTCATTAAGGACACTAGATTCCTACTACAAAGTATTTTCATTAAGTAATACCACTGACAACAGTTATCTCATTAAACAAATCAATTGTCTGTGAATGCAGTTACTTACTCTCGATGTGTAAAGGTTCTTTCCAATGATAATGGCAAGTACAATGACAAACTGGTCATGTATAAGGAAAATATTATTATTTATAATAATATTATTATTTAAATTATTATTCTTCAGCAAACATTTTACGAAATGCTTACGATCTAAGTAAATGCAAGCAGAGAATTATTTTGTAAATTTTTCGTAACCGGATTACCCGGTTAAAGAAAATTTTAGTCGGTAAACGAAAACTGTGAATGCAATCACCGTTGATCGCGTACCGTTGCTGTGCAGTGCACACACATGCAACTATTACTTTCGGCGGAGGCGCAGCACAGATACCAAAGTTCCTCGTTGCGAATGATAAAAGCGAGTAATTTCGAAACGAGGTCACTGCGAAGGAATATAACGATGATAGCGTTGTTTAATTCTCCGTAAATCGTGTTTTATCGAAACTGATAAAATCGGATAGAACCATCGACTGAGTGATGCGAGTAATCGGCGGCTATTAAATAACAATTCTGGCCGAGCGATAGAAACAATAATTATACAGGCCAATGCTACGTGTAACGAAACGCGGGAAACTTTTTTTTCAAGGACATCTAGATGAAACGAACGGTATGCGGTGTTCATGGAACGGCAATGGAATTGTCGTGTCACGGAAATGAAATTTTGCGCGATGGGGAAGAAATTATCACGGAACGCGTGTGAATATTGTATAATACCTCGAGCTTCTCTGAAGCTTGTTGTTTCCTTGAGAACAAGGATTTAAATGTACCCATTTTGTGAAATGCTCAGTTTGTTCATATTTAATTCACTGAATTATAATGTCTAAGAACAATTCAGGCGGCGTATCGTTTGACTTGTTCATTTCAAGCTGTTTATAATATTAAAGCTCGTAAGACTTCAGCTTCTACGCAGAACTATTTTAGAATAAATGATCGAGCTTCAATGTTAAGGTCTAGAGAATGCTCGTCGAAAAATTTCTCCCGCAATGATCTCATGGGGATAAAGATTAATAATAAAAACATCTTTAGAGTGGAAAGCCTTCAATAAATGGACTGTTTATTTTGAAAGTGGTGTAAGTCCATTATCTCTTGTTTCAGGAAAATTAAAGGTTAACATATCTGTTAATTAAACAATTTAGTTCATATTAATCCAATTTTGTTTACAAATAATGACACGACATAAAATAGAAGTAGTATTTTCAATTTTAAACGCTAATTAAATTGTTAAAATTACAAGATATTGATAGTATTTACTTATGCTCTGCATGTGGCAGTGTTTTGCATAAAGAAAATATGCATAACGCACCGGAAGTATATAAGGTAATAACTGTTTGATGTCTTTATATTTTTCATAAGTAATAGGCCTAGTATCTTGGTACAAAGGCGCCAGGGCGAATTTTTCAAATTTTAGCGGTCTTCGAGGACGTGTAGGTAATCAATTTATAGTTTTAAATTATTTCTCCTTCATCGATGTTTTATATAAAATAGTATATGGTGCACTTTTGAGAAACCTCATCCAACATTTTTACAACCAATTTACCTGTTCTCCATTAGTGTTTTCTCTTATCTGTTCTTTAATCGCATTTTGAAGATTTTTTATTGAAACGAAATTCTCTCGTTTCATTTCATGTAAAATGAATTTATCATGTTGACACATAATATGACACGTAATATAAAACAAATGTAAAATAACAGACTACTCATCGGTAACCATCTGCTGAGCCACCTACCTCTGTCAATTGGACTTACACCACTTTCATAATCGATGATTATGCAATTTCATTTACCGACCAATTTTAAATTGTACAAAACATGGGAATTTTTTAAGAAATTAAACACGGACTAGTTATACATATAAAATTTACATTAAATTATGCATGAATTACGTGATATCTCATTTTCTTTTTTAAAATGGACTTATACCACTTTCAAAATAAACGGTCCAAATAATACTGCTAAGTACATGCTAAATGTAGTCGTTAACAGGTAGAAAAGGATTCGGCGATCCAAGGACGTAGATTACCGAGTTCTGGATTTTTTAGGTCATAGTTCACGTCGACGGAACGGCACTGTGCAGTTATTATTGTATAAACATGCAGGCCGACATGAAAATAATAATGCGCAATTTATCATGAGAATCGCAGCCAGCCAGTAAATGTCGATACATCTGCGCGAGCTCGGTCAACTTTACAACGATTTGAAACGGTGCCAAATTTTTGCAGGGACCGGGAGGCGATCCACTATAAATTACTCGTGTCTCCCGTTCCGCGTGGATATCAATTATCAGCTACGTGTCCTGAAACACGTTAAAAGTATTAACCATTTGAACCTATCTGCAGTATCGGTACAAAAGACTGGGATTACGAGTCGGTAACGAGAAAATTTGTACATTCGTCATCTAGGACGTTGCTCTATGCTATCTGGACCATCGAATCGACCGACGCGGACGCGCGGGATGAAATGTTATTTAAAATACACAATAGATGTTCAGGGTCCGCGTTTCGTGCGTTACAGAACAATGCCTGTCGATATCGAGAAAACGTCACCAAACAGATTCGAATCTTTGTTGACGATTTTCAAAAAATGGAACTTCATTAGTTTTCTAATCGAGTATTTAACGCCGAGAAAGTCTTGAAAGAAATTCTTGTACATAGCCTGCGGGTCTTTATGGGAAATGAAAATGTGTTGCGTTAATTGTAAGAAACAGGAGTTGAATAAAAATGCACTTCCTATTTCCTTCGATTTAACGCGTTGACCAATCGTTCGTTGAAGACTGAAAACGCAAAGCAAAAGTTGTCTTGGAGTTGTCTATAACAGATTTACGCTCGCAGCCGCAGATAATTAAGTTCCCCTGGCTGGGTGACACGAATTAATATCCATGGCCGTAGCAGAGCATGAATCAAGTTTATCAGAGGTTCCCTCATATAAAGCTCATAAACTAGGATTTTATACACACCGGAAATTGCGCTCCGCGAGTTCGAAGGCATCCGCAGATAGGAGGGCATATCGAATCCCGTATCGCATCGTATCGTATCAGCGAACGTGACCTCTTAATACACGACTAGAAGAAAACTTCCACGACTAACCGAGACGAAGCTAATACGAAGCCATTATCAAAAGTTAACGGTCTTCCATGCAGTAACTACATGCCTTAGATTTATCGTGTTCCATCCTCCAGGAAACGAGGGGCTGGAAAACAGTGGAGGAGTTCCCCGTTCGAAACTCGTTCCTTTACCTGCACCCACTTCTAGCAATACCTACAGAAAAGATTACACTCGAGACCGGACTGCCGTTAAGAGAACAGTACTTTTTCGTTTGCGCTGTTATTATTAAAAACTTCACGGTATAAATTCTATCCAATTCGAGTGTCTCTCGAGCGACTCTCCAGCGTCTCAACCAATGGTGCATTTAAGTCCAGCCTGTATTATTGGAAAAGCTGGCTCAATTAAAACAAAGCGCCTCGACAATTATGTACTACCTACCATATTTACAAGAAATAAAACGCTCTTCATCCGAATATACCATGGAACAATCTTTTATTTAAGCTTCTTTGTTACTGGCGGCCGTTCTTGTCAAGCATTCAATTGTTTACTTATTTGTTTATTTCAGCAATTTTATGGGTTTTCTGCTTTGGTTTCATTACACTTTTCTCCTATTCTATTTGCAATTATATAATAAGCGTTGTAGTTCAAACGTCGTCTATTACTTACTTTATCGGAATAAGTAATTATCACCTAACATTTATATTGAAATTATGTGTAATTACTAAATTGGGTTTCTAATTAATAGATGGATATTTTTCAAGTTGTTGCACAAGGAATTGAGTCAGGTTGGAAGATTAAATTAGTGGAAGAACCGGAAAATATTACAATAATTTTACAAAATGAGGGTGAAATTAGCAACGAAATATCGCAGAAATAATAATAATAAACGGTACGAGCTGCCAGAAACACATGCAAACAGCTGGAACTTTTACTTGACCATATCTCTATCTCCTGAGCATAAGACAACGCTGACCTGGTTAAACTTCTGACAACTTGGTATATACGAGTATAACTCGTCTTTAATGCACATAAAGGACGACATTCGCATTAAATCGAACGGATCGGCCGGCGTTATCTATCGATTTACCAATTATCGCGTCTGTGATAGGTACCGAATTAAAATCAATTTAGTATGATCAATTTAGCTTTTAATTGGAAGGTCCAGAGGATGCAGATATTATTCGGTAGCTGTGGGGAAATTAAATTAGCACACAGTTACCTACGTTACGGGATAACTAAATTCGATTTACAAATGCAGTGTTTCGCAAAATGGCGCCTTCGCGTCTCTTGAATCTCGTAGAATTAATGCTGCAAAAATTCTTCGATTCGAAAACGACGCATGTGGATATATTTTCGGCATAAACAATTTCACGAAACCGCGAGGCCTGCATGAATCGTTAAATATTTCTAAAATTTCTCTTCTATTTTCGAAACGTTCCCGGCGAGAAGGAATTTTTCCCTGAAATGTTTCTCAGTTAAATGGATTGTATGAATTCATCAGTGGGACTTGCGCGTACCGGGTCGGCCTTGCCAGCCCGTTTCAAAAGCCGCTTGACCTGAAAAACTACTGGCCCAAGTTTTACAGTTTACAGCAGCGCACCGCCGGGAAAAACAAAGCCGCGCGACGAAGTAGCACCACGGAAACCAAGACGGTGTGAATGCGGCTTAAGAATGCATGCAAAATTGGGGAGCGTTAAGTGTGGATGGGAGGGAAAAGAGTGGTGGATTGCGTGGCTGCGTGAGACAATATAATGGGGCGGGCGAGAGAGGAACCAGTCAGTCAAACGTCTAGAATACGGAGTGCGGTGTACGGGAGGAAAGTTTCGGGTGCATCGAAAGCAACGGAGATATTTCAACTTCTAATTTATAGTGACTCGAATATCGTTCGTTAGTAATTACATTGGACAAGATAATTTTCCAGCATCAAAAAGCATTTGCGAAATCTGAATATCTCTTTAATTCTCAATATTTTCTTCGTTTACGATTCGTCGCTTTATTTTGAACTCTCATTTCCTTATTCCCTTGTGAGACGTAAACCAGGGAGAATGTGAGCACGTGTGAAGTGTACTCTAATTACAGCACATTCTACATGTAAATAAAATTACACTGCTACGACTGAGAATTTTTACCCTTAAAACATTATGTATTCGGGTCGCTGAAAAAAGGCGCGAAGAAGAGACTCTGAAAGCAGAGAAGTCGTGCAAAAATGCGTTCAAGAATTCTCTAACAGAAAGAATAGAAACGTGTTCTTGTAATAAAGAAGCTGTTCGAAGCTAAAACTACATCCAACAAAAAATGACAATTAAAATCAGTCTACTTCAAATATTCGAGCATTAAAATAAATGTAAGCAAGTAATAAATTTGCATTTTTTACTAACTATCCAGAAAATTAGTAAAGAGACAGAGAAATCTCAATTATTATGCTAATTATAAGAAAAATAAATAATAATTACATAATCATTCGAACGCAAAGTTTCGTGTAGTGGAAGCAGTCAGTTGTCACCCACAATATGAATTACCCAGTTATGGGAACAGCTTGCTTCTAGACTAGCTCGGATACATGGAGTTTTACTGTACACCGATCACTTAACTTTCGGTCCGAACAGATTATGGTATCCACCATGTGACCGCGCCGTCCCAAATAATACGATTATAAAGTTCGGGTTAAGCCTAGCTTGTTATACGCATATTAGGCCTGAATAAACAGGCGCGGTTAATCGGAGAAGGTGGTAGTTCATGCAAAATGGATTACAGATAAAGGAGGTTAAACATCGACCCTATAAAATGCTCGACAATTAAGCACAAATCACCGTGGAAATTGTTCTCGTTACTGGCTGCCACTTATCACGGGGAGAAACATAGGACCGATACAAGGCAAACTGGAGTGGAAAGCTTGCAGAAGTTTATCTCCGTCGAAGATAAATGGAAGAGAAACTCGAATCGATATAGATTTCTTTGTTGGTCTGTTCGCTCATGATAAAGGAACGTACAAATAAAACGCAGCCGGTTGTTTCTGCGTAGGTACTACGTGGACGCTTGATTTCTTTCTCATTTTTCAGCTCTATTGTTCTGTAAACGGGCGAATTTATTGAATCGCGAAACCTGTTGCTTACTTAACGTGTTTATTGCTTTAAGGAGTTACACCGATTCGGACAACCAATTCGACGGTGGTTTTTGAGAATTTATTCTCCGAAGATGCATTCAGTTGCATCGCTGACGTTTCATACACGGAGGTTCTCTCGCTTCTCTTCCATTAACTTCGTAAGAAAAAGAAAACTCGTAGCTATTGTATTACGAAACAGTAAAATTTCCTCAGGATTTAACCCTTCTCCTTTCCTGCAATATAACACAATAACACATATAATTTAACTTTCCTATCTTTGTAATCGCGCATTCTTGTTTTAAATTCCTGTAAATAAAATAAAAATAACCGTACAGTTCGCCCCTCTCTGCCTATAGCAATTATAGAATTCTGCTGAATAACGACACCGACACTCTAGACGTATCACTGTCAGCTGATTATTCAAGCCACTATTCAAAAGTCTTCTCTGCTACCTTATCTTTAGCTTACCCGGGATTAGCAATGTGAAATTCTAATGCTAAGAGCACTCGCGTAAGTGTTTAATACCGGGAATATCCATGTGGGGATTTAGTACCGAGAATATCCATCCTCATTGCGTTAATCGTAAAAATATATCTGTTGACATTCCTCTCGACTTTTATCACGATATGAGTACGAGTGAATCAACCTACTGTAGAAATTCCGCGGAATCATTTTTATCTCTTTTTCGAGAATTCGCCATTACTCCAAAAGGAGAAAACAATGAGCTTAATTAAGCTCTTTGATCAGGATTCCCAGCTCTTTAATTCCGCAAATTTTTGTCTGACGCAGCATTCTTGTCGAAAGAATTTTTGACCAATAATTAAGAGAAAATTTAAGAGAAATTAATTCCGATTATTATTACATTATTTTTAATTATCACCGAACTCGCACCAGTGGTGTTTTTCTGCTAGGCGAAAACTCCGTGGAAATGAAATAAATGTCCCGTTTATCTTGCCTTTACGAATAGCTTAACGCGAGCTTTCGTCTTGATAAAGCAGAGTAGAAGTGCGCTAAAAATTCATTAATACCGAACATCGTACATGCATAAAACATACAGTCTATATTCAACAATAAAGTTCCCGGGCTTTGTTGTTTGTGGGACGGGATTCTAGCGAAAATTAAACGGTAACTTGTATTTGAACGCAAACGATAACGTAAACCTGCGATATTTCCGGCGATCCTACCGCGGCATTAGTTAATTTCATTAACATAGAATTAACATGCGTTAAAACATTTCCATTGGCAAGCAAACAAAGTTAAAACTCGTGGAAAATGTAGTGCAGCGCGTTAGAGCCAGTTCGCTGTGGAGTATTCGGCCTCGAAAGCTGACCAAATTTATTTTATTCATTTTTGCAACGGAGTGAAACTACACAACGACATTAGTAACTTGTAAATGGTTTAAAATGTTATATCACTGCTGATATTATTTCACTTCAATGCATTTGAAAGAGTCTCATTTCTCGTCGGACTCGTTGCATACAAGACATTCGAATGTTGTTATTTTATATTGCACTCGCGATTTTGGTCAGTTTTTGACACCAAACGCCCCAGTGTACTTCGCTCGAATCGTCGATACCATAAATTGCAAGCCAGAAACATCGAGCACGCCTCCGGCAATTATTCTCTTAGCTATTCCCAAGGCCCTAATGCTGAAATAGTTAGGGAACAGCTACACCCTGTAATCAAGGAAACATTAGTTTACGTTGGATTCCTATTCAATTGACGCGATCCTCGGCAGACTTTTGTCGTGCTATCACCCCGGGACCCTTGGCAATTACTCGGCTCTCCATTTTGGGACACGAAAGGAGCGCGGACAACGAATTACGGCTAAGGTGAGTCTATGCCCGATTTGCGTGAGAGATAATCGGCCCGAGAACAGGTTAGGTGATAGGCGAACGCGCGGAACCGGAATGAACGAGCGAAAAGATTGCAAGTATATTTACGATATGGGCTGACTGTAATTTAATAAAGGACGATACCCTGGAAACTAATACGAGGAGCACGTGTATATACAGCGAGCAGCAAAATTGAATCCATATAAGTGCCTTTTAAATCGCGATGACGGTACATCCTCGTTACGCAAGAATCGATTAAAATCATTGTCTAGCAACTGGATCTGGAGTTTACCTAAATAACGAATAGCCTATCCAAGAAAGTTGTTTACATGCTGCAATTACAATGGTCTGAACAGGAAATGGAAACGATCGTGGATACAATTAGAAAACTTGAACGGTTTTAACGAGCCGTTTGCCAGGTACATACCCTCAAAGGCCCTCCGGTAGGTTCCTCCGAGGTTGGTATCGCAACCTTTGATATCACCGCCTTGCTAATTGCATCACGATCGATGCAATTGCAGCTTACTATAAACTGTAATCAGAAAAACGTTGATTGCATGATTGACGCAGTTAGGTTTGTCTCCAAGCGACACGAGCGTTGACAAGGCGTTTTCGTTTCCCAAGGAGACGGTGAATAACGTTCATTATCGAGATTCGAGCTGCTTCGTAAATAGATTCATTGATTGACAATTAATTGATCAATCAAACCAGTCGCGTTCACGGAAGCCCACTAAGAATTCTGCACTAATATTCCAGCGAAGATCACGTTCTCTCGTTGCAGAGAACGTCGCACAGAGTTTCATGTACACTCGACTCGTATTATGCAATAACCTTGCCTCTTGCCAAGGGAAGAGTAATTCTACCAATAACTCTCTCTACTAAATCTTGTACCAGCATCTCTCTCTCTCTCTCTCTCTCTCTCTTTTTCCACGATTTTAATATTACGTAATGTTTCATTCTTTCGCGCTTTTTTGAATTGTTTCTTATCGTCTCTCAATGCTTCGAGGTGCTTTATATTATAACATTTTTACAGCCGCGTATTTCTAATAATTACAATAGAAATGACAATCGGATTGCAGAGTCTGAGTCTGCCTTAAACCACGGCGTTAACACTCTTATTTAAAAATAATTTCTACGTACCACCTTTTTAATTTTTTATCATCCAACGAATTGCAAACTGAAAAAATTTTTTTGCTTATTCTCCAACAAACTAGTCGGACCGACGTTCGAAAAAATTGAGGTCGTTCGGAGCAATTTGGAAAAAGTTATTCCGTTCGAAAAGCTGTCAACATGGTTCCCGCGGCGAGGGCAGTCCTCCCCCTCGTTCTTTCGGTGACCGATTCCGGTTGGATCCTCTAATGAAATGCCCATTCTGGACCACAAATGTTTCCCGGCCGAAGCCGGAGTTAAGCATAAATATTCTCCTCATCACCTCCCATTCAAAGTTTCCCGAAGCAGTATTTCATGTAGCAGCGGGACGGAAAGAGGGTCGGCCACGAATGGGTTCTCTAGGACAACGAGGAGAGTCTCTGTCTCTGGTAGCGGAGAAAACAAAAGAAGAGGCGTAGGAATTAACCGAAGGAAGGTGGGAGGTGGCGCGGAACGAGCCGCGATAGCCACGAAACTTCACCTTTCCTCGAGATTAACAATCCGGCCCCGTCCGATGGGGTTGAAAAAGCCAGCTGCTATCTGTATTTAAAGTGTTCGCTAGGGAGGGCGTGCGCCGAGCAGCCGACATTTCTAATGCGGTGAAAGCAATAAATGGCAAACTTCCGTGGCCGCCGGCAGATATGCCAGCTGCATAATTAAGGCAGCAGAATGACACCGACACGCCGGCCCGCGATAATACGGAATCGGCCCTCGTATTTCGCCGGCGAGAAATGGTCGCTGTCAACGCGGGCCCCACCCGCCGTGGAAAGAAAACGGCCGCTTCTTCTGGCTCTCTATGCTTCTATCTGATACACGTGCCACCTTTGCTAACATCGATTCTGTTAACACGGAATCCCTCCGGAGAAACCGGTATAAAGAACGACGCCCGATACATCACCGGGATTCAATTGGATCGTAAAGCTACAGCTGGGAAACATGCTATCGGGGATACTACTGCGGTCTTTCAAACAAGAAATATTTTGCATCTACAAACGCTCACGGTACAAAGGTAATTGATGGTATTGCATTGTTTCTTTGCCAACGCCGGGACAAGCCGCGTGCCGAAGCTATGCACCCGTGCCACGCGATCATCTAATTGCATGTTTCCCCAGAGGAGCTCTTCGAAGAACCAGTGTCTACGCGTACGAGCAATTTTTCAGTCGTCCGTACGTTCTACGTACGAATACCATTCGACGGATTGTTTTCAGAACAGGTTCCTCTGCTCCGTTTTCTTTTCTTATTTATTTCAACATTCGAGGAGGCCTTATTTCTACTGTATTCGTGATCGCATAAACTACGATTGACTCGTTCGATTGGTTCGATTAGTTATACTGTGGCCTCCAACTTGCACTTGTAAGTTTGGTCATACAGATCATGATAGCTGTAATCATAAATACCAGAAATTATGTTTATTACATGTTACGTTCTTTTAATTCTTCCCCTGCCTTTGTTCTAAAGACCGTTCAGATAACATCCTGAACCAAACAGGGAAGGTGTAACGATTGCTTCAAAGTGTTTATCCATGGAAGCCCCTCTACAAATGTTGATAATTACTTGGTATATATTTGAACGTAAATATAAACGATCACATTTCCTAAATTCGATGGCAATTTTGATGCCGTTCCGCGGGAAGAGCACGAACGCCCGTTTAATACGAAAGCATAGTTAAACACGCGTGGCACATGTCACCAGCTCGAAATGTTGCAGAACGGGAAACGGTTCGCGCGGAAAACCATGCTTGCAAAACAAACCGGTTGATAGTAAACGATCAATTGATTATCATGCAAACGCTAACCGAGGTGCTACTATTGAAACAAATGGGCAACTTGTTCAATTGTACTCGACCCTGAATGCGTAATACACGTAGAGACCACGGCCAGGTAGATCCCACGGAACGATAGGCTACAAGAACGCGCGTAACGTTGAAAATCCTTTAATGCCCGCGCAACTTACTCTCCGGTGGACTGTTTAACAGGCCGCTAATGAAATTAAAACGGATTAAGGAAAAATGAAATGGAGCATTCCGAATGCAGGAGGCGCCGGCGCGAGCCGTGGACAACGGGTCGCGATGCCCATTAGGAATTGCAATTTAACGTTACATTCCGTGGCGACACCAATAACCCCACCAGCTCGTCGATATTTCGGATTTGCGGTCCTATCTCTCCCTCTCTTCTGCCGACGTTTCGCCTGGTTTGACGTTATTATTCCCGGAGTATTAGATTAATCCGCAACTTCGCCCGCGGACGTAATTTTCTGAAATTAAAACTGACTCGACCGGCCACGAAAACCCATCTTGTATCATCACTCGCGCGTATCGGGGCTGAAACTCCTCCGTGACATTTTTCTAATCAAAATGGTCGGTAGAATTTCGTGCGGCGAATATTTTGATAATTATTCGTGCCGTCTGTGTATACAGGTCTTTCGTCGATACCAATATACTTTTACGAGAAATATTACACGAATGTGAAATCAAGAATGCTTCGTTGAAAATCTGGCAAAAACATACGAGAGTATATTTGACCATACAGTATGCCAATAGCTTATATAAAACGTACAATATATGAATATTATTACCCAAGTAAACCTCTTCCTCTAGCAGCCATATTATCCCTTACAAAGAAGTGTATTTCCTTACCTATTCCCAGCCATTCTCAAGTATTTTTACCCGAGCTAAGTAATTATGTCAACAATATTCTCCGTGATTTCGTTGTTCCCTTCACACCGCGAGAGACAACGAAGTACACTGTGCTGTTTGGAATCAAACTGCGTGAATTCTCTGTCCAATTCAATGGTCATTTACAATCGCTTGTAAATCCCGGGTTCGTACCGCGTCGCGATACGCGTTCGAGATTTCGACTTATCGCGCGTCGAATTATTACCGGGCAACTGGTTCAAAAGGGAGCATAGCAGCGATCACAGTGAAGTGTTTGCAAACAGGTGTTTTCGAACATTTTGCCGCGAGTACTTCGTGCGAAAACCTCCGGAAATCTTTGTGGGTGACGCGAACCTTTTCACGGAGTATTTTTTTGTTTGTTAATTACTCATGCGCGAAAACGGAACGAATGATAGAGAGACTCTACTAGAAAATCTAGTAAAATATTTTTTAAAACTAGTTTAGTGTATACATAGAGAAAATCAAATCGTTGCCTAATTTCATGCATCTGCGTTCCATATTTAAATTTTGCGCGTATTCGAGTATAAATAATATTCGGAAAATAAACTGGCAGTGAGTTGCAAACGATATGCTCGGTACGCCTAGCAGCCGAAATATTTATCTGTGACCGATGAAAAATATTCTGTTAGCAAAACATTCGTTGATAGTGACTCGCACGGGAGTAATGCGTGATGCGTAAACAAATTTAAAATTTAAATCATCTTCACTTCACAAAATAACGAGTCGACACGATATTAACGGTACACACGTTTTTCCAATGAAAAATAATCGGTTTCGTATCATACATATTCATTCGTATCAGCTTGGCGGGTGATTGTACTAGCCGAGGCTATCGGAACAGTTAATCTCGGGGTTACATAACCTGAGAGGATTGAAACAAAAATTCCCAAATGATCGTTGTCAAAATTGAAATACGAAACGTTATATTGTCAGTTTAATTGAACTCGATATGCGCTGCACTTTGAAAAATGCCATTTCGTACACGTGACCGGCTAAAAACTGTTTCTAAGAACACGTCATTTCTTTATTTTTGGTTTGACAAATATTCTAACTGGCGTCCAGATGAATTCAGTAACCTACTATACTGTAAGAATAAACCTTGAGACGACGATAAAATAATTTATGCCCCAGATCACTGGCGATGTGGTAAATATATAGCTACACGTGAAATATCGGTAGATTTCGATTTAAGATCAAAAATATTTGAATCAGAAAGGTTCGTGTCTGGTTTTTCTACCATGGCGGAAGATAATTTCGCGTGAATGGTTAGCGCGGCCTCGAGAAGCCATTGCCGCATGGGCGACTTGCACGATTCAGCGAAAATAGATGATATTAAGTAATAAAAAAGCGATTGGGCCAGAGTTTCACCGACGCAGTCGTGGAATATATTGTGACGATATGCGAATGAATAATTTCCACGCGAGAAACCCGCCGTACGAGCTACGTGGACGGACGGATTAAAACTTTCTCATCGGCATCGTGGATAATTGGTTTAGTTATTGGATCCTCTAGTTGAATCGCGAACTCGCCGACGCAGTATCGCATTGCTTTCCTCACTTTTCGCCGCAGAGTTTCCAATTCCTGCCTCCCTATTTCTGTAATCCCCCCCATACCTTTTTATCGCTTTCTTTCGCAACGTTGCAATTGACCGCCGAGGACCCTTTGCTATGCAGATTCGATCACGCTATTGTTATTAGGCGAATTTTACGACGCCGTATCGATAAGATCCGGTTTACAATCAATTTGCGCACCAAGCGGCGATGTGCCTGCAACATGATCGCGCAACGTAGCTACGACGTAATAATAACCCGCGTAAGTTTTGCAGAGAAAATGCAGTCACTTTTAGAGATTGATCGAAGCCTGATTTTGAAACTCGCGGAACTTGAACTCGTGACTTTACGGGGTTTTGGAACTCTCGGAAAACTCTTCAAATGCTTCTTCTTTTCCCGGTTTTCTAAGGAGCATTTATTTCGTCAACGACTATAATCTCGACAAACGTCTTCGAGAATATTCAATTATTTGTTGAATATAATTAGATGAAAATTGCAATTAAAATATGTTTGAGGTCTAACCACAATTTAATGTATTCAATTGTTGCGAGAAGTTATAAATGCATCGCATACGTCGAATTAAACTGTACAGATAAATTAATTGAAATACCAGCCAATGTTCTTTTATCTTTTTTTAATGAGTTGAACGAGTGTCGAACTTTATTCTCGAATTTTCGACGAACAACGCCGAACAGCTTTCTGGATGTTTCAGCGTTTAGTGTGCATAGTCGGGAGAGTGTTAAGGTATACATTAAATATTGGATTTAAATTTTTCACGTATGTAAGCAAAATGGTGGTTTTTTTGGTTGTCAAGAACTTAGGCTGAAACGATAAATCATCCTCAGTAACTGCAAGATGTAATCGAGCATCGCGAGCACGACGCATAGAACACGTTTCAGGCTGTTGCGAAGGAATTAGCGAGTCGATTACGGAATACTATCCCAAGGGATGACAAGTATTTCGAATTACTTGTTGCACTGAATTCTCGCATCATTGCTTATTCATCTTTGAGTAAATACCGATTAGATATTGCATATCGTGATCCAATTTCTGGATACGGTTATAGAAAATCTCGTGGCTCACTTTTATAGATACCGATTGCCAACAACTATAAAAAATGAGGCAGTTTCACTATTTCCCAAATTTGAAATCGGCTCAGAGCACGGTAATAGAATTCATGTAATATTTGCACGTGTCCTGAATATCCGTGGAATGCACGAAACGTCAAAGGACTGTATTTTGTTGAGTGGAAGTCAGCAGTCAATTAACCGTGTCCGGTTCTGCCCTAGATACGATTTCGATGGACGGAAACTTAGTAACTTGGCGATGCTATTGTCGAACCAATAACACCTGAACAATTGCAAACATTGTGAAACACAGAAAATCTGTCGAAATTACGAAAATTATAGTTCGTATAGTGTCAACGAATACCAATGATGCACTCTGTGCAATGTAGGAAGAGATACATTATATTCGAAGCAATGATTTTCCATTATATTACTTTTAAAAAGTGAAATAACTCTAGCTAAAACAAAATAACGTGACATAATAAAAACGAAAGTGACGAGTACGAGAATAAAAGCACATAATTAATAGCTCAAACAAATATGTACGATTATTTATAATACCTCGGGACTCGTAGAGGTTTTTAGTATTTTAGGCGAACTTGTCCTCTCACTTTGCACATTTATGCAAATTGCAAACTGCTTTCCCTTCTCGTACATATCTTTTGTCAAGTGTGTCACATAATTTACATTTATATTGAGATCGGAAGATTTTGCTAGCTGCTCTAAAATATTTATTCTTTCGTCGTTTAGTCATCTGTCGCTGGCTCTATATTTGCTATTCATCTCCTAATTCGGGAAAATAATTACTTGATGTCGAGTAAATTGTATATAAATCCATTCCAAATAATAAAAATTATCAGCTATTCAAAAATAATACAAAAGAAATACCACTGTAATTCGAATTAGAATTATATTCAATGACAAGTGGAACTATCATCATTGGCCAGTTTTAATACAGCTTTTGCTTATCTCATATAATTCTCGCATCTGTTCATCTTCCACATTTTCCTATTCTTGCATACGTTATGTGCATATTTCTGCATATTTTAAGAACATAAACACGCGCAGTCTAATAATAACAGTTAAACATACCGTGCTGTGATGTCTTATGTATGTTAAAAAAAGCCGAAAATTTCGAAACCAAAACTAGAAACACTTTTGTCCTCCTACATGTTGTAAATTCTACTAAAATTTATGCAATCGCGCCATCATAAAATACCTTTCTTAATTTAGAATGACCTCCATGCTATTTTCCGTACGATCTTCTTTGTTCGTATTTCTCTCAGCGATCCTTTTATCCATGTACTCGGATTGTGCAGAAACCGCCTTCCTTAATTTTGATTGTTCTCCATGCATTATTTACCATTTCATTTACCCATGTTTCTCAACAATTCTTTTATCCATCGCTCCTACGTCATAGCTCAAGCACCTTGGGTTCGCTAAGCCCATACTGCAATCGGCCATCAAATCTCAGCCGGCTACAGCCCCTCAGGGTCAAAAACTATTTAAAAGTACATCCGTATTCGTCAAAGTATTCCTAGAGGATTTTAATCTATCCCATAAAGATTCAAGTATGCTGGCAATGTACTTAATCCCATCTCTAGTCGTAACATCTCTGTTCGATTCGCAAAAACAAGGAAGCCGTGTTGAGTAAGTCCGCAAGAGGGATCGACGAATTAAAAAGTACCGAAATTACGGGAAACGACCGGACGGGAGGAAGCACGATATTTCACGTGCAACGGCCAGCGAGGGGCCACGCTAATTGCGCCCAGACTTCCAAGAATTCTTCGTTGCAACTGCCGAGCGATAATCAGGAAAGTAACGCTCTTTCGCACGATACGGGAAACTCGGTGTAACGCGAATGTACACGTCTATTACCGGCCCTAATCGAACGATCGATCCTGCTTCTCTGGCTGAAAGTACGTGGCTGCGTGGCTCGCATGCCTGCCAAGACACTATTCAGCGCGAGAGTGCAACTATTTTCATTGCACCTTCCATTCTGGGGAAAGGAGCAAGAGAGAGGGAGATAGAGAGAGAGAGGGGGGGGGGGGCCTGACAGAAAAGCGGAGGAATTCTGGTAAATGCGAGCCGAATGAGGATAGCAGTCAATTCTATGGGATAACACATATGTTGGCAATAAAGCGTCGCTAACCGGTAATTTACACGATATCCGACGACGCGCGATTTCGATTTATACAGCACGCAAATCGGTCCCCCTAACAAGGTGACGGGAATACACGCTCTTTAAAAACTTTGTACACGCCGAGTATGATAGAGGTGACTGGAACGTGATTTTTTCAGATCGCATACCAGTCTGATATTTATGACTGTCGTCGAATCAACACCCACGCTGCAACGTTTGTTTGCTAGTAGGGTAGTCGAACGGTTACTGCAGGACGAGCAACCACCGTGCCTTTCATTCGTTTTCAGGCATAATTACTTTACATTTGTAGCGTAAACATTTCAGCCAATATTTGTATTAAAAAGCAAAGAGAATAAATAAATGAAAAGAATTCTTTGCAACTTGTTTATAGAAAAATGAGAACGATTTCGCAACGTATACCTGCGGAGCATTTATTCTTTATGTTTACGAGGACAGATGCTTTTTAAAGTTTAGAGGAATATTTCAGAACTCATGCGCATTCGGGTAAATACGTAGAAAATTGAAGACCGTACAATTTCAGGTTATATCCAGAGTAAGCGTGTACCTTAGCAGGAATCGTAGACGTATTTACGAACAGAAAGGAAATGTTCAGTTGTCATGTTATTCCTCAAAGTTATTAAGAAAACGTAGAAAACTTGCATTCGGCTTTACCCAACTTTTATGGGATCACACACTAGCTCCAATGTTTCTAATATCGTATTAAATATTATAATATTAAATGAAAGTAGTGCCTGGGTGAATTTTTCATCAAGACTGGACCTTTATTTTCAACGATGTTACGGAAAGTATCGATCAATGTTAACGTGTATTCTATACTGTAAAAAATTAGTTCGAAGCACGAACTTCGAAGGCGGTCCCTTGAGCTGGAATACGTAGCGCTCACGCATACCATCGGAAATATACGATGCACGTAATGCATTTTAGATTCGATTGCATTTTGGGGGAGATGTTTTCTGGTTCAAATGTCTATGACCGGTCTTGTCAGTTATGCACGCTACTATTGACAGGACATCTGGGTAGAGTCGCTTACATATTTATCGCGCAGCCTATCAGCGTGTACTGTGATCGCGACATTTTTATTTCCTCGCTTCTATGTAGTATCGCCTCTTCAGAATAAATCTTCCGCGAAATCTAACGGAAGTCAAACCCATTTGTTTAGTCAGGATCTCTGTAGCGCGAAGCGAATACATCGACGCTCGGAACCAATCGCACGACATCAAACTTTTAAAAGATAAAAATACATTGTGCTAACAAAGTGATACTTGAACGTTCAACTCGTTCTCTTGTCTTCGGATGTTTCAAGGATATATTAGAGAATTCAAATGACTATTACTGCAAGTAATTACGAAGATCGTAAAATGCTCCGTTTAATTTATCGACGCGTAACAATGCAGAGGCGACTCTTATTGTCAGAGTCGCTCGTAAAGTTTATTCTTCTCTTGGAAGAAACTAGGCGCCGTTACTCTGTTAAGTTTAAACCCAGATTGACACTAGTTATGCAGATTCACGCGAGGCGACTATACCGTGCCATTTTACTCTTATGCTAATAAGAGATTATCTTCAAAGTTGTTAGTTGTTCAAACAAGCGTTTCATATTGAAATTAGCCTGCTCCATGGGCAATATTGTACGAAGATAATGTCGCTGCCCTGAACCACGACAGTGCACAGCGCGGACAAATGACAAAATTTTATGTCCCTAATTTTTCAGCTGTTTCGGAGAACATTTATTAATAATTACTTAATATATTACTTAATATTAATACATTAACGTCTGCATGCTGGAAAGTGGTTCTTATTGGCTGCACGTATTATGTCGGCCGTCTAAAAATAAATCCTCTATATACCTTATATAAATTGCCTGCGACTCGATATTAGGTGTTAACATTATATATGTTAATTGCGATATTGCTTATCGACGAGTATTAGCATATCTCTACAACCCATTATTATCGGTTAGAACTCTGTTCCACGCAACTATGCCGAACTGTAATTTGTTGAAAAAGCAGGCTCAAATAAAAATCACGAAAAGAACGCCTTCATTATAGCGCGAAAGTACAGGTAATGGAAATATAAAAAATACGACGTCAAAAATATGCTTCCTAATAATGAAGTAATTTTCTATGAATGCATCCTAGACAAATCTATCGAGGTATAAATAAGAGACATACCCGACATCAAAGAGATTGATCGATATTATCTGATAACCGAAGGTATTGGTATGCGTCAGTCAGTATACCCTTGCAGTATATGCGGCGCGGAAATAAAAAGCGATCATATATAGCATCAGTCTCATTACATTCCATAGACACCTCGTACTCCAAATATGCTTTCTACATCTGAAATACTTCTTCTCCTAATCGGTCGGAGGGATTGAAGTAGGACACCTTGTTACGAAACCACAAGCAGACTGGTAGGCACGATACAAATACGCCCGCAGTAGACACAGCATACGCGGCCTACGTATGGGTTAGCATTCTCCATTTCGTAGGATAAACTTGGCTATGTACCTCGACCGGGTTTTCCTCTTTCCTGAATCCTCATCCTTGCTCTTTCCGAGATGAATACTCGGTGTCGGGGTTGGCTTTGCCTCATTCACGACGTACCTGGGGTACATTGTATTAGCAGCCGCCTATTCGGCGACCCGGATACCCGCCTACTGATGTCTCGTAAAAAAAAACCCGCAATAATTCTCGCTGGCTGCCAGTGCACACCCTCTTCTCATCCGTTTTGGTATGAGTCGCTGCAAATCAGAGCGCTTTAATGGGATTATGCGGTGTCGCCGCGCAAGGGGCCGCCACGTAAGGGGACCGCCGCGTCGTGCCATCGAAATTTTCATGAAAACGGTTCTTCGCGGAAAGAAACAGCTGCACCTATTAAAACGGATCAAGGCGAACGACATTTTTGCCGACCTTAAAATAATCTTTGACCTCGTTGAATTAAATTTGTTTAACCGACACACCGTCCGGAAACAGCGCCACGGGCTCTTTGTACTGCCTTTTGTATCTTACTTGTACGAAGCCTGTATCAATCCTTTTAGTGATTAATTTTGTGATATCAAGCTCCTCGAATTTATTCTGAAGTTATTCTGAATTGTATAGCAGTCCGCGAAAAGTACCTTGGGAACGAGATTTTTGTGTCATTTATAATGTTAATGAACAGGTCTCAGCGGCAGTAAGTCCCGAACTGTTATACCAGTACTCATCTCGTATACAGTAGGAGCTCGATTAACCGGATTATCCACGATTATCGGCGATTTCGATTATTCGGAGTTCCAAATTGCACCTCGGAATATGCATGAATGGATTTTATTGCTCTCTTTGGTTTGTAAACTAAGCAGGCTGTTTAATGGGCGTCGTTTAAATTGTCAATAATAACAATATTTTACGGAACGTGTAGCAAATTGCAGGCATATAAGGGAATGTCTTGAATGACAAATATTACGATATAAAGAAGAATGCTACATCTATCAAGTAGTATTGATAGTAAGTACTGGTTTAATTCAATATATGCATCAGTATCGTTTTTCTACACAGAAATGCACTTCCCGTCAAGAAGAACGTCTATTGCGTAGATAAATCACATTTTTAGCTTTTTTCCTCGGGCCTCGATCACCTGATAGGTCTCGATTTATTGGAGTCGTCTGTCTTCCGATTAAGCCGATTAATCGAGACCCTACTGTAGTGTAAAAAGTGGACGCCCGCTGTTTTGGAATTTATAGCTGCAATTACCATAGTGCACATCCTTGCCAACGAAATCTTACGCCATTAAAAGATTTTTGTAAATCATTTGTACGAGTCACGTCGAAGAATATATACTTTGCACAACACATTTGAACCTTGTATGTGCAGAAATGCATATGATTTGGATCTTGCATAAGTTTTCATTTAGATGGCAAATCGAAATATAATTCATTCGCTTTATAGTATCTATTATTATCAGTTATTTGACAGCTTTAGTGTCAAAAAGAATATTTCGGATGAAATATCTTATTCCGTGTTCTCAAGCCACTCTTTCCTATAGAACTATTCCTTTGGATCGTGCCACGACTTCCCAATACACTCGGTATTTCTTTCGGTGTGTCCGTAACGCGTTAGTTGTGTCGAATAAGATAGTCGTTTCGCAATTGACGTGCCGCAAACAGCAGTCCGGGCAGCTCTTTGAAACCCTCGAAACAACTTCGGACAGTTCCCAAGAACTCGGGAGGTATTGCAGCAAGGCGGCTGGGAACGTAATAGCTTTATGCTGATTATTAATTCGACGAGTTTCCTTGCGACTACGAGGTATCGTTAAAAAAAAGAAAGCCTCGCTTCGAGGATTATATTTCAAACCGTTGCATTTTTTATTCATTAAATATTTGCCCTTCCTTCCCCCGCTTTATATCGTCGTGTCTGACTTTCGATGTAAATTTCAAAGAGAATTTAACAAATATCAATATCATTCGATTCCACTGCAACGTAATCAAACCCTTCCTGCCAATATTTAATCTTAAAAGTGAGTCGCGGAGGATATCACAAGTTTCCAAGTGAAATAAATTCCTCCAGTTAATATAGTTTACATTTTCCTAACAATCTTGTTCAGTAAATAATGTTCAATATTTAAAGTGTACTTCGCTGTAGTAATTTGCAGCATTAGAAACAAAATTATTCCACGGTGTATACAGAACTATCAGCGAAAATTGAAAATCTATTGACGTATAGAGTTATACAAAAGGTGTTAGAGATAAAAAAAATTAACGCCAATTCTTAAAAATCGAAGGACAAGAGTCGACAAATTTGTTTCCACCAGGACGTATCTTTAAATTAATTAATATCGATTGTGAATTACAGGATCAAATGTTACACTCGACGACAGAAAAATTCAAGGTGATATCCCGATAAAGAAGCACACTACTGAAAAGTTAAATAGCATATCGCATGTTCCACGAGCTTCTTCCGAAGCAATGCTACGATTCTCGCTATTCTTTCATTATCATTGAATGATTCGCGTGCTCGCATCTCCGTCTAGGGAGAAAATAATCTCCGTACACGAACAGAGGCTTAGTATTCAGTGGATTACTGAATTAACGGATGTGTTTCGCCGATTTGGCAGCACCGAGTCCAATTATGAGAGAGATTTGCGCGCGATCGCCAAAACCTGCCTTCATCAGTCATGAACAAACATTGGCGACAGCTGATTTGCTAATTGCTTCCATACATTTGAGGCCGGCTTTTGGGGAGGCCGAGTACACAGTCATATAAAACCACTAATGCCACGAATAGGCCAGATAAATTGGCAATCCCACGATTAATCAAATATGATTGAATCTTATGGGAAACTTGATTAGAACCGCAGATGGGTTCCTCATTTCGATCGATTATTACAAACGTCTGCTCTGTTAAAGAGCCTGCGAGAGTTCCAGCTCCTACTCGTGCTCGTGATCGCGAGCGTGCGTTCGCTTACTGATAAAACTTTGTTATGTTCCATTTACATTTCCTACTGGAAACTGGAATGATGAACCCGCCGCGCGGAAATACGACGCAATGCTGCCTCAAAAGAATAGGTCGGTTTGGTCCGAAATTGAAACTGTACTCGTTGCTGTATTTGATCAAAGTGAACAATGGATGTGATTGAGAATGCAAATTGTTTTAAAGGAGATACGACAAAGTGAATGCATCTGCGTTGAATTTGCATTTTCTTACCAATAAATTGGTTGCGAGTCTGTCGAATTAATACCAAAGCTGAGTAATATAGTACCTTCAATGGAAAATAGTAAATGGATATTTTATTTTAGACCATGCAGATATTTTTGAAAATAAAATGCCTCGTTTGTTCTACAAATAAAATATTTTATTCCTTAGGAGAAATTAATATTCCAAGTAGTATATTTTATTAATCCTATCGTAAATAACTAATCCTATTCCAAATTCTATGACGCAATTTTACTTTGCACACATGTTCGTCACAAGAAAGTGTACGCAATTAGAAACTCTCTAAACAAATGAAAAATAACTAATTGACTCCTAAAGAAGACTTCGCGCACACATTCTGACGTCAACAGAAAAATATTGACGTAAACATTTCGAAACCACCCTCGTGGCTAGCAACTCGGTCTGTATGAAAATTAATTTCTGACGTTAAATACCGGGAACAATCGTCTCTACACCAGCGGCAAATTGAAGTTAGATTGAAACTGCATTCAATTACAGTTCCTTTAGAAACGTCCGTTTCTCTTGCGACCCGGAACGAGTTTACTTTGACGTTTACTAATTTATTATTATCGTAGCCGTTATTAAGTTGCGTTAACAAGGCGTTTAATTACTTGAAAAAAAAAAATCACTGAGCGCAACGTCATTAAACCGATTGTCGAGGCAAAATAAGCCATCACCTTGTTCCGCTGATGAATGGATTCTCTTTGGTATTTAGGGAAATTCAGCGTATAATAGATTTAACCGCGACGAACCATTAAATGGCGGTCAGCGGGCCATTATATTATTACCATGGATAACGTCGTTACACCGTACGGTTCTTTATTGGTTTTACATCTCGCGATAAAAGTTTCTTAGAGTGGTCCTCCGTTTCGCGCATCCTTCATTTTGCGTCGTAGAACCAGCGGCGTTTGATATTGACTAGATTTTATGGCCGCTTTACCGTGCATCCCCGCCGTAATTGAATACTAATTTGTAGCCACAGGTGTTTAGGCAACATTTTTCAATCTAGTCCATCGATTACGGTCTTCGTTGAATTACTGTTAAATGCCATATTTTTGTTGGGAGTATCCTTTTGCCCTTGCGGTAAAAAATAGTGTTAAAATATTCTTTACAATTGTCATTTTATTAACACCAATCGTAAGGTCAACGTCTCCGTAAATACTGCTGGGTGCAAAAGCAAAATCATTAATGTAATTCTGTGGAAGCATGCGTACAGAATCGGCTTTATTACGTTAAACATTCGTGACGCGAACCGTGCGACACAAATCATTAAACACCACTTGCTCGCAATTTAAATCACTTACCCGAATTTAATTTGGCGGGTGATAGTCCGAATAAATTGGTCCCATGACGAGTCAATCCTGAACCTTACAACGACAAGAGAATTTAATTGAAAATCCGCGCGGCTATTCGCGACGTATTGAAAATGAACGTGACGGAGAGGATGAGAGACAGAAGCACGAGAGATAGAGAGAGAGAGAGAGAGAGAGAGAGAGGCAGACAGAGAGAAGGAGAAAGTACCATATAGCGATAGACACGTCAATTAACTTTCGGAACTTCAAAGCGATCACAGTCGACGTGTCCACGTAGCGTAATATAGAAATTTACTTCTTTTTTAAATAAATAAACACGTTTCCTATTTACGACATTAATTGGAAATAAATTAGACGATATTTTCAAATGAACATGAAACAAATGACATCAACGTTAATATCTTGTATCAGGAATTAACTTTTATATACAAATGTATACACATGAATTTTATACTCTAAACGACTTATTTATGGGAAACAAACACTTTAAAAAATTTAATTCAACGCTATTTTTATTAATGGATACAAGAAACAGTATTTGAAATTTTGATCGAACACTGTTCCTACCGAAGTAATCAAAATACACCTCTTGTATCGTAAAACTGTCTCCATTTTACAATGTTATCGGAGCCATTAACAACGTTTAAGAGGAATTTCACAGACGGCGAGCTCTTAAATAGCGATGCAAGGAAGCGAAGCAATTGTCCTAGTTGTGTCCATCGAAAAATTTAATTAAACTTGCATTTGGCTGCTCTTCAACTCTCTACGGGAGGCCCCGCATATTTTATTCATCTTGCATGTTCAATTCCGTCTTTCGCTGCAAAATTAAAAACAAACGGCGCACGGCTGCGAGAGCTGTTTTATTTTCGCTGGAGACATGGAATATTGTTGGTTCCGTGCGACGACGCGAGATCGACATCGACGTCCTGCTCCCCTATTTTTTCTCCTTGTTTTTTTTCGAATTTCCAGCAATAGAGTTTACGCTCGAGCCCGAAACAAATTGACCAGCTCTTAAACTTCGTCTTAAACTTGTTAATTACTATGTCTCTGGCATCGATCTCCGCTCAAATTCGATAGAACCTAGCCCCTGTCGAAGGCTTTTTACAACTGCCTCGAGCTGTGGAAGAACTTTTTAATTAAAAATACTATCGGTAGCAAGGAGATGCTGGAAAGAAATAGTATAATGTACTTTTTTTTTTCTTCTGGTACTCATTGTACTACTTTAACGGACATCAAACTTTGCCTTCTGCATTTGTAATTTATACTTGGGGATATTCTACATCTAATTGTAGAAAGAATGACGCTAGATATAGTGGGGATAACTTTAATTTTTCTGTGAATCATTTTGCAATGACCGAAATACTTTTTTAAATCAGTTACCGAACTATTAGGGGAACCAAAAAAATGTAAATAGTTATAGTTTATACAAATAGAAGTAGGAAAATTTGTAAACCGGAAGCCATGCTAAGCCACATAGGCAAGGATTATGAATAAATAAAAAAAAACTATTAGGGAAACCTTATATAGAAGTAATAAATGAAAAAGGTTCTCAGTAAATCTGGCTTGATTCGAAAAGGGAAGAATATAAATTGTAACAATTAATGTACAGAATTATATCACAATGCAGGAGGGCGTAGTTTAATGTCTGCATTAAAATTCTTACGTTCCATTCTAATGTCCAAAGAATTTGCGCTTATAAAATGTTGTTCATAAATGAAATGAAATAAAATTGTGATTCGAGTTTTTTCACGAGAAGAATTTCAGTATGCAAGTGATGTTATATATGAAATGCAACGAAAGCTTTTTCATATTTTATGAACTCTCTTTTTCAAACATGAGAAACTGGACATTCATGATTAATAGCAACTCTAATATTTAGTATAACAGTTTTTCATTTAAGGCTCGGGACATCAGAATTAGTTATCAGATTACTAATTACTGGTTATGTCAATGTTATGTTAAAAGCTGGTTAGTTGATCATTTTAAGAAGCTTAATAAAAATAATGTATAATCTAATTTTTAATTATGATACTGTAGAAATATAAAAACGACTTAACTACTATCTTTCGACATTTTAAATTACTCTTATTCGCAGACGACCTAAAAATCTTCAGCAACATCTCAACCCTTGATGATGCTTCCAGAGTACAGTCAAACCTAGACCGTTTCTGCGAATGGTGTCGCACAGAAACGGCATGGATCTCAATATCAGAAAATGCCATGTTGTGAGGTCCTCCCGTCGTTCTGAACCTTTCATATATCCTTACTGACTCAACAACCGTATTCTGTCTTCAGTAACAGAAGTTAAGGACCTAGGAATTCATTTCTCTTCTACCCTTAACTTTTCCAGCCATATTTCTTATATTGTTAACTCAGCTTCCCTAACTCTCGGTTTCATTCTACGTTTTTCCTCTGAGTTTCACTCAATTTATACTATAAGATTACTATATATTACCCTTGTTCGTCCCTTACTTGAATACGCCTCAATTATATGGTCCCCGAAAAGCGCTAATCACGAAATCATGATCGAGAGAGTAAAGCACTCAGATTTTGCGTGTATAAACTAAATGACCCTATATCAATTTTTAATCACGATTACTCCATGATATTAAACACTGTCAACCTTGAAACATTATCTGCACGAAGAAGAATAGCTGACTATAGTTTTATCTTTAATTTAATTAATAATTACATTGATTGCTCATCTCTTCTTATGCAAATTAATTTTTATGTGCCAGTACGTGTATCGAGATCAAGAGCAGGTTTTTATACACATATATCTAAATCTTCATATGGATTAATTAATCCAATCTTCCGTATTCTTACTAACTCAAATATCCTCTATAATCAAATAAATTTTTTTTATGGATCTTTACTATGGATCTTTCTTTAATAATGCATTTATAAACACGTCCCTTCGTCGCCTAAATGAATAATAATAAATAATAAAAAGCAGGAAATATGGAAGTCATAAAATTTGAACTGAATAAATTCTTTCTACATTATAGGGTAATTACCGTAAGTTTAGGTTTAACAGCGGACGTGTTGAAGCTGTACTTTTATAACATTCGGTTTTAAATAGCCGTGGAACCCACAGAAATCCATGTGAACCGAGACATCTACGTGCACAGTGGATTACGTACGTTTTACATTCGTCGAATTCAGTGTTACGTTATTTCCAGGAGACAGCGATTTCCATTGGAATTAATATTTATGGAATTGCGAGAATAATCTCGCGCGACATATATTAATTCTATCAGTGCAAGAACGCGTGAGAATTAACGCTTTGAAATATTCGTTCATTTGATAACGTTGAATTAATCACTTAAAACGGGGCGTTACAAATTATTCAACGACACGCATTATTTATAGATCGCAGTTCGACATTCCCGAAACTAATTACATCCGCGTACACGATTTGTTAAGTATAACTTTAATGACAATAATTGTTTAACCGTTGGATTTAGTTTGCAGTCACGTAGCTATAAATACGTTGTGAACGATAAGCGCGGCATTACTATTACTGATTGTGAGAAGGTAATATTGATTCATGGTGCGCCGTAGCAATACGGACGAAACGAAACCGTTTGTTGCTGTGATTCAATCCAAAGAGAGTTTCGATGCATCTCATAAACCTCTCTGTGCGAACGTTCCGTCACAGAAAATCAAATGTAAAATTCCGTATCTGTAGCTTCAATAACATATAATATGGACGTCGGATTCGATGCTCCGCAAAAAGATCGCCATTCATTGTAACTGCAGCACATCGCGAAATGATGAAATTAAATTTCTGCCCAAGCACACAGCACGAGATTCAAAGTGATTTTTATTAAATATGACGTTCCCTGTAACACCTAAACTTGCGAAACTGACATATTTCTTAATAATGCTGTAGATATCTAAATAACAGGAAAACCCTATGTCCTAGTTAATTTTAGGACAATTATTCTTGGTCTATCTATTCTATATTTATATTCTAGGTCTATCTGACATATTTTGCAAAGAATGTTGCATCAAATATTAATATATGTAAAATATGAAAATATCCTTATCGAATTATATAATTTTTTTCAAAACAAGAAATTAATTTCTACAGATTTTAATCTGAATAGAAAATAAATTCAACGTCGAAAGGTACACTTTTACCCCATTTTGATTATGTGGGAATTTTTGTGGTCGAATTTTGCGATTTAACGGATTACGTATTGAAGTAAATCCAGGTGGACAATAAATATAAACTTTCTTTCGGTTCGGAGGAATTATTGGCATCGAAAAAGTCCGAATCGTAACTTTGCTAAAAATGGTACAACGAGGGATTAACAGTACGAAACTCGTTTCTTTCATTCGGAGAATTTCGAAAGCACTCTGCCGCGGAATCGCACAATGATTTTTCTAAAGCACCAAACGGCCGTGGTGTTGTTCAGATTCCGAATGTTTCTATCATCTGTAAACTCGAGGCCCCGCGAGTGCGACAGAACTCTCTTTACGACTCTTGATTTGATTGGATTACTTGAACTGAGCCCCGGCTACGTGGTAAAGGTACAGGAAAATTGTGCTCTTTGAACCCGCCTCACGATACGTGTCCAAAAGTCTAGCTTTCAGAACGACGACAAATATAATTCAGGACGTGACTCTCCAGTAAATAACTTCCTGCTCTCCAACTTCCGGCCACCTGGAAGTATTATTTGTTCGTTTGAAGTTTCAAGCTACCGTTCCATTAAGTTTGCTGAACTGGCTACCGGAGCGGACGGATTAGTAAAACTTGTAAAAACTGAAATTCTTTCGACGCTCGCGTGACCCAATTCCCATTGCCATCGCGGCGAAAGAAATTTCGTTTACAGAACCACCACCGCAAAATGGAAAACAAATTTATCCATACGAGCTTTCATTTCGCGGTAATTAAAACCGAACGTTCATTAAGTACTGTTACGTTGCTTCGGAAGCATCGACACAGCGCTCCACCTGTTCCAGAAGCTCCTCAATTCTCTTGAAATAGTATCAAGAAATTAAGAACAATGTAACCAAGATGGAAATGGTTTAATTTTCACTGCGAGGATTGTATCAGCTGAACGGAATGAATTTTATATGGTAGCTAGCATCCCTTCTTTTTATACATTTTGGAAATAAACGCGCTGATAAAGTTTCATTTGGAAATGAATTTTTCTCCAAGCTGTATAATGAATTCCCAACGCGAGATCGCGAAAATCCCCCAGGGAATTAAAGAGCGCCGATGGAACGCCGTCTACGTGGACGTCATAAACCGACGAACCGATCACCTAAGGGTATTGTCCAGGTGCGCTGATTGTGAGATCTACGGCTTAACACCGCACCGTTGACTTTAACTTTCGCCAACTTGGTAAAATTTACGGCTACCGATGTTTCCAAATCCCCACGTACCATGCTCCAACTCCTGTATTTTCTAGCCACTATTTCCCCGAGAACTGCATTTAGATGAACGCTTTACTTACTTATTTTAGAACTAATCCAAACTTCGAAAATACAGGATCTCTCATAAATACAGAATTTTCTGAAAACTTCTACCACTCTGATTTACTAACATGGAATTGTAGATTTATTCCCTAGCTTTATAAATATTCAATTCTGTAAATCTATTCAAAACAATAATCACAAGCCACGATGCTGTGAATAGACCGCGGATAATAATAATAATTTTGATAAATTTCAGTGTACAGTGTTAACACCGTGATTTACTTCGGTCGACAAGGTTTAATTAATCAGAAATTTCGTCCGATTTAGATCGATTTAGTTCTTACACACGGGACTAAATAATCAGAATACACGGAGTAATGGACCCAGACGAAAGATATCGTTGCTAAATGGGATTTTACTTGGTGTCTGTAGTCCTTTAAGTGGCACTTTGACTGATGAAGTGGTTAGCGCGGTCTGTGTGCTTCTAAATAGTATGGCAGTTTCAGTTAGTCCCCGGGTTGTTCTAAGGAGGTCAGTCGGTGTTGATATCTCCACCAATTAACAAGAGATTAGAAGGTAGCGTTGTCTCGCCCTGACCAGCCCGTAGGATTCTGGCTTAACAGAAACGCCTCATAAACTGTCCACACAGTGCTGGTACGTTCCGTCTTTCATAGGACGAGTACTAGCGATACTTCCAATTAACCAGTTAACTACTTTTAACAAGTACGTTCCTCGTGAAGAATTACTGTAATATTCTTTAATAAATTATGCAATCATATCTTAACTTGTCGATTATAAATATAATATTCCGTCATACTCTGTAACGCACAAGGCCAGGCATGCAAGCCATGTCAAATAAGCGTGGTATTTAGCGTGTTAAAAATTCATAAATCTTTTATACTGAAACACTCCTCTTCGTATGAATAACGAAGCTTTCGGATATTAGCGTGTTAAAATATTAGTAGAGCCGTTTAATTGTACTTTCAGTTTTTACTGTAGTAAACACCATCAAATTTAGCTTTAGCAATCGAGAAACTGAATTTCGCAAAATTCCATAGAAATTCGGTATCGTCGTTCGATACTGTTCGCAATATAACCGCGGGAAGTTAGGTTAAACAACGCAATCTTCCAGTTTCTCTCGATGCTAACTCGTCACAGTTTCACCTCCTCTGTACCTGGGCCGATATAGCGTTTTCCCCCATGAAAATGGCTTTTTTTATACTTCTCTCGGTGGAATTCGTTACCCAATCAGCTCTACTCGGACGCCGCATGCAGTGTTTTATTGCTCGCCGCACCTGAAAATCCCAACGCGCAACGTTCCCTTCTCTCCAAACCATGCTGAAATTTATTATTCTGTGTGTTTTATAAATTAAGTTCCGTACATCGTAAAATTAGAGATTGAACAGCAGGAATTACAAGATGCATCCTCACGCCGACATTTCTTTGTGTTTTTCCAGACTGTGCCGATGCCAGGAGTTGCCAAAGCAATACTTAAAATTATCTGTTAACGATTCGATAAACCTTCGTACAACTCCTGCAATTTTATAATCGCAGAATGAAAATAATTATAAAACATTGACACACATTTCAACACGTTTTCGGATCGAAGCGCGTCAAATTTCTTCGTAAAATCTGCGATGACCAACGAACCGGGTTGGAATTATGTTAGCAGCAGCCATGAAATTTTCAGGTGGTTTTCTCATTGCGTTACGCCTACTTTTCCCGGTGCAAACAAGCAAAAAACCCTGGCCAAACAACTCTGTGTTCCAGAAAACCATGCTGAAGAATTCATTTTCAATTTCCAGCAGTACCGCAAGTTTTCAGAAAGGAGTACATAGGCTATGGACGGTATAAGAATTTTCTCAGAAGCCGGATGTATTCTCCTTCGACTGCACCATAACATAAACTGGCCGCATTAAAAATGGCTTCCCCTACGTCCTACTTGGCAGGCTTTAATTCATTACAATTTGATGGCGGCTTTTAGTGGAAATTTACAACCTTGTAAAGAGATTTAGAGACGCTGGAATTAAGACGATTTACTTCTAATCTCATCTAAGACGCGTAATAATATCTTTGTCGAAACTTATTACGATTTTTAATCCCTTGAATGTTGAAGCTGTTTAAGAGCTGCAGATGCTTTAAGATGTGCAGACTAATTATAAGAACAACTCGTGCATCAATGGGACTTTGTAAATTTATTCGTGTAGAAGCTGTTTTCACTAACTGGTTCAAGCTATGAAGTACGTAGTTGTGGACCATGATAATATATAAATATAATTAAGTATATATTATATATTTATATATTCGCTCAAAGTTCAGATAATATTATTATATTCTGAGATCAATGGCGTATATATCACGTTATGTGAAAGACGACATCTAAGCGTTGCTCCTGTATCAGGTATCAATAACTTCATGCTATGTCAGCAACAATATACTTAAGATTATGAGAGCAGCTGCGTCTGTCGTTAAGTTAACCGCGTTAAATTAACCCCTTACAGCCTATTATCGATTCTCACTCGCTTTAACGGCGTGCTATACCGATATACAATATGGGAGTAAACTCATGTGTGATGCAACCGAAAATTGATGACGCAGTTGAGAACACACCTTATAGGCATTAGCATCCATCAAGCCTTGGGTGTCCCGAAGGAACGTCTGAAAACAATTCCTTTCGAAATAGAATCGAATCAATCGTGAATCACCGCGCATTTCGTTTCCCCTTTCAACATCGAGTGAAAATTAATCTTCTAAAACCGATTCTATCATTTTTCTATAACACTGAACCAAATTACGAAATAATAAATGAAGAATAATTTCAACGTGCAGGAGTTTAACAAATCGAATCATCAAAGTGTGTTCGTTAGAGCCGGGTCTCGAACAGACCGAATGCATGATCGACCATACTTACACAGCCTACAGTAAACTAACCCGAGGGGTTGTTTCAAGCAATTATTTTGGTCCACTGACAATGATAATGGCAAGTACATAAAATGGCAATAGATAGAAGGGATATCTGTGGATAGAAGTGGATAAAATAATAGCTATTAACAAAGAAAGTGTCATCTCGTAAACACAACTTTGGAGAAGCACAGCTGTACATACAGGAGGATCTCGACAGTAAAAAAGAAGTACGGGAATCCGCACTTCTAGCATTTCGGTTATCTATTCCCATAATCCCTGTCGCGGTTTCTGATAGGTTTGCGTCTTCTTCGATCACCAGTCGCGATGATCTAATCTGTCCCAATCCCGCCACCCTCTCCTAATCGTCTGAACTAGTTGATTCAATTTCGAATCAACCAATCAAAAAATCCCCATCTCCCGATCAGGAACTAGACATGAAAAATATCAAATCAAAATCAACGCTAGCTTCAACAAGCAAAGGATTATTTGAATAATTGTACCGAATTTATGACTTAAGTATGCAAGAATTCTTTTTCACTATTTTAAATTAAACTATTATGTTATTATGTTTTAAAGTTTTATTATACCAAGTTCAGAGGTGTTCTGATATGATAGGAGTGACGTACTTGAGAATTCGTACTTCAAATCTGAAACAGGTGAAACGCCTGGCTGAACGTTATTAAATATCCGACAGAACAATAGCTACAGGGGTTATGACAAACGTACGTCGTGGTTTGTCGGTGGCAGCATTGAAAAGTCTACTAAAGGTAATTAAAATGATTCTGTTTCTCGTTAAAAGTACTACATTACGTTCGTTTATAAAATATACACTATATAATTTAATAAAGCATATAAAAGTATATATCCTCGCGAAGAAGTACAACATTTCGTGTTACGACGAGTATACTCATCAGAAACAGCTAACTGGTTAATTGCTAGAAGCTCGGAGTACAAGTTAGAAATTAGACAGTCAAATAACCATATTTATACTCTGCATTTAGATGGGCTGGAAGTCCGTCATCCAAGTACGAACAGAAATTTACTTATTTGCGACACTGTAGAAATTTCGTACGAGTATTAAGTTCTTGATTATAGTTACTTGAGTTCTCTTAATTAGGTGATCCAAATATTGGTAATATTCCGTTCCAATTAGTGTTTGTATGCCGATAGTTGCGCATGTGTGGGCGTGATGTTAGAGACGAGGAGAAAATTCTTCGGTGGAAACTTCGCTCGTGATATTCTGGAATTCTAGGACAACGACTTCTTAGTAATAAATTATGTCTTGGCAAGTCTGGGGTGGCGCGTGATGTGTGGCTATCCGAGAACTCCAGTTTATGACTTCTTGCATTAGTGGTTCCGAAGTATGACGATAGTGACCCCAGGGTAATTTCGTTAGATCGGACAATCGAATCAGCAACGATTAAATGTAACAGATGACGAGACCATTGAACAATTTGCTTCCGAGTATCACATCGATCCTCTTACCTTCGAACTGTGCTTGCATAATGATAATACTTAACTTTTGTGCATTGTACCGGATTACACTATTAACCCTTTGCACTCGGATGTTGCACAGGGAGTTTGTAGAAGAAAGATCGGTATGCGAACATAGCACGCACTGTACATATAGTGAGATTTATAAGTCGAATAAAAAATTTGACCCCACCAAATATGGGTGGTGTAGATCGTGCGGATCAATACGCTTCGACGTATTGTTTCCTCCGTAAATCACTGAAATGGTGGAGGAAGTTATTTTTTTGGGCGTTGGAAATGTGTGTAATTAACTCTTATATAATATATCGGATCTCACAACAAACAAATAATGAAACACCATTGACGCACCACAAGTTCGTCAAGATACTCATTGACCAGTTGAGGGATGATTTTCATATATCGAGAAAGCGTCTATCCACATCTCTTGAAGACACCAGATTAGACAATAAACTACATATTCCCGATGTGAGACAAAGAAAACGGGATTGTATAGTTGGTTCCAACAGGAACATACCTGGTGGCAGGCGTCAAACAAATTATTATTGCCAAATGTGTACTAATATGCCTGCAATGCATATTGGGGAGTGTTTCAAAATTTGTCACACTGTACAAAATTATAAACAATAAAATATTTATTTTTTTGCGAATATACATTCCTCGATGTCACCCGCTTCACATAAGTCCAATACCATTATAATACGTCGCTTGGTTCCAAAATTATACTAAATCATATGAGGGTTTGTAAATGGACGTTTCCGCCGCAAAATAGTGTCGAGTAGCTTGTAGCCAGCGCCCAGAATCGTGCCGAGTGCAAAGGGTTAATAGAAACTACCTGTTCGTAATAATTAATATTGTAATAGATAGAAGATAACATATGCTTCACTAATACATGTTTTTGGTTCTACATTTATACATATTTTTATCATAATCTCTACATTAGGATAATGCACGCGTTTTGAGAATTTGCGCTACCTTCTTCTAGAATGATCATTGCAAAAATAAGTTGAAATAAAGACATCATAGGTAAATTAGACAACGTAACAGTAGACAACATAATAGTAAAAATAAGAACCAGATTGGTGGGGTCGATTAAAAGATGTTTAATCCGTAGCCTAGTTGCGAAAAAATCACAGCAACTAGAATGAAAAGTCGCTCACAGCTCATCAATTACCTGGTCTGTCGCCCGTGCATTATATTAGTTTCGAGTGCATTCGAGCTGACACGCGAAAATAATAATCCAAAGCCTCGCGTGCCGACGACAGTTAAGCGTAAGAAGCCTCGGAAGATGACGTATGCAGTGTAAATGCAGCTGCGCGACACAAGCGTGATGCGGTATACTGAAACCGCAACATGACTGCGAACTTGGCACCAAAAGGAAACCGAGATTATGTACATCGATGCAGCTACATTAAAACGAAGCATAAACCGTGGAGCCTGCTCCGCACCGTCGCAGGCGTTACGTATGTTTTGGTTGCCTCCGTTACTTTACCTGCGCGCCACAAATCCTGAGCACTTTCTCGCGATTACCGGCCTGATTAATGCTTCTGGAAGTGCACTTTGTGCTTCGCCGTTTAGCCCTCGCGTTGCACGAGTTTTAAAGAGTTTACGGTGCACGCCGTTCCCGCAGCAGTTGCGTTTCGTGCTTTATGCATTTCGATCCAGATGTCTGAAACTATCGATGGCTTCATTCCCAGGTGAAATAGTGCCGGAGGAATGGAACTGGCGGAGGAAACCAGCCAAATTGGCGTCGCTATTTCCTTTCTCGAATGTCACTCTTATGTGGCGAAGGTAACTTCGAACTCGAAGGAATGTTATTTGATTATTGATTCGATACTCCTTAATGTCGTCGCGTCCATAGACCAGTCTCAAGATAAATTAACAATCTCCGAAGAAAAGCGAACCTTTGTCTATCACGCTGCTAAATATTGATCGTGAATTATGTCTACGTACCTTCTGTATTATTTTTCCACAATGTTCAGTAATAAATTAATGAACGTAATTTCTATCGAACAAGGCACTTGGACAGGATTTCTCAGCGGACTTAGTACATTTGTTAAAAGAATAAGAAATCGCTATCGTTAATTTTCGAGGTCATCGTGGGCGATAGTGCTAGTTGAATTTTCACCAGACACTTTCCGCTATCTCATTCTCACTGGCAATACCATATCGCGAGACCCCACGCAGCGGTAGGACTTCGGAAGATTTATGGTTCTGTTTCAGCCTGAACAACGACCCAGTTTTAGCGAAGACGCACAGAGTTTTCTATTAGATTTCATATGCACTCCAACAAACTGCAGCTCCCAAAGAACGTTTTCGAAGAAGAACTTTGACTTGCATCGAGAAGATCTTCGACGTGCATAGAAGATCAGGATCGTATCTTTGGGTTGCAGATTTTTAGTGGGTGATCGAATTACTATAGAGAAAAATGTGCACTTTTACTCTGTGTATGTAGATGTACAAGGTGACCCATTCACTTAATGTAATTGTAGTGCTTTTTAACGCAAAAAGGAGGGTGAACTTTTGATTTTCAATTACCTTCACATCATTAAGTTATAATAAGGGAGCGACATTTACTGCATCGAATAAAGAAGCGACAGGTAATACGGTTTCATCCTTATCTATTCCACGACCTATTTTCAACGTTCCCAGGAATTCCTGTTTTTTATTCTCTCTGGATAGAAGAACCTTTTGTTCCTAAACCATTTTATATGACACCGAAAATTTAGTTTTTCATTTACACACGAATCTGTATTCCGAAAAACCTGTGATAGCCGCACCTGCAGCTGAGCAACAGCGCTGGACGATTGTCAATCTGTTGTCCTATTATTCCTGCACATGGAACTGTCCACTTTAACTCTTGAAAAGCTGGAAATGTAAATGCGAGGTCAGGGGCCAATGCCATGTTAAATTTTATTCATATTCAATCCCCTTCTATTTGACGCCAGAATCGTAGAGCACTGATTAATGTTTTTTTCTTTTTGTTACATTTGTTACTTAAACGTAACTTGATTATAGCGTTATTTCAAAACTAATGGTTCCTGTTTGGATTAATGATTACAAATACCGCCACTGCCACAATATCATTTGTTTCACATATCGATAGAGACCGATGTCGAAAATAGTTAAATTGATGGGAACAAGTAATACCGCGTGACACCATCGGTTTGTATTACACGCGAATTTGGATATTGATTTCAAAGCTTCTACCGAATCAGAAAATAAAGTTTTATAACGTAGAAAGAATTACAGATTTTCAATGGTTTGTTCATATATAATTTTCCTTTTTTCAGGAGTGCAAGCACTGGTTTTAATTATTCTAAATATAATTATCAATATATTATTTATTTGGTTATAATACAAATATGTCGATTTCAAGTATAAATATGTTCTAGTTTGAAGAATTTCGTTCATTGCAAATGCTGATAAGTACTGTTAACAAAGAGTTGGCTCCAATCGTTTTAATAAGCTCTTTTAATCGACGAGCCACTTTTGAATAAAACAGAATATTGAATTTAGTCGAACTTATTCATACTGCGACCCCATAATTTAATTTAAACATCTTCATTGAGAATGTTCAAACAGAATATAATAAATATTCATTCGAAACAATTCGACAAATTCCCAATTTTTAAACTTTGCTCACTGATAATATGTACCAATATCAAATAGGAAGCATCGAGGGTTTCCTGACTACAGCCACCATTTGTTGGAAAAAAGGTTAATAGTATATTTAATAAATAAATCAGGTATTGTAAAGAATATGCGAGCAACGCGATTCTTCGTCGGATCTTTAAGAACGTGCGTTTCACAGACGTTAAATGATTCAGAAATCGTGCACGAGTATGCCCTCGTTCGATCCACATTTACGTAAAATGTCAAAGATGGCACACAGATCCGCAGTTGAACGCGTCTGAATTATCGCGCGCGGTTTACAAGAGGAAGAAACGTCTCTGCATATGTCGTTCGAGTGCGTTGCGCTCCTTTCTAAAATACTTCGAGTAAGTTCAGCGACGCAGTATGTTTCTTCTAAATTCCAGCGAGTTGACCGAGTTTTACCGAGTTATCGTATTCGTCGCTGGCACGGTGACGTTTTTCGTTCGTTGAAAAGAGGTTTTAATGCCACCCGAGGCAAGGATTCCGAAATTACGGTGGTGGGGAGACTTAAATTTAATGAGATTCTTTGTGTTGGACTGCCACAGGAAAATACGCGGGTGGCGCGTGCATTTAATGATGAAAAGTGCTAACAGTGGTAAATTAAATGGACACTTTATGGCAACGCGGACACGAAATTGGTTAAAATACCGTCGAGACCAACGACACTTCGAATTATTTCATTTTCATTTCGAGAATCTATTTGTTAAAGAGAAAATGCACCGCTGAAGAACCTGGATTTTTCTGACGATAAATAAACCGCCTGTTTCCACGAGTTTTACAACATATAAAAATATACGAATATTATAATTAGACCAAGGATTTTTGTGCATTTGCAGTATATTCAAATTTCTATACTGCAATAAAACGCGTCTTTTTAATTAACGTATTATTAACAATAAGATATACCTCACATAATACAGTGGTTGAATTCGATTGAGAGCAGAGCTGATGTATCTTAACTCTAGGCGTAAATATGAAACTTTTGAAACGTAACCATATTATAAATTTCTAACTGGAAGGACTGAAACTTTCTTCAACCATAAGAATATCCCTCTGAATACCAAATTTGCCGACATGTGGGAACTATCCGTTCCCGTATCCCGATTTACGATCCTCAAATAGTCCGCCAAGTTTCGAAGGAAGGAAAAACCAAAAATAATACTTCACCACCAACAAAACACTTTGCCAGGAAGAAGAGGCACGAATCTCTGGCGAGTAAGAAAAACCGAGCAATGTGCATACGCTTGCATGCATGTACATACATATGGTTGAAAACGGCAAGAAAAATGATAACCAGCGTATACCTAATATAGAAAACAATGGTGCAGCAAAACATAATTCACAGAAGTATGATTTTTCTGGAGTATAAAAGTCCTCGCACAACAAGAAGTAGCTGCCGCACCCTCTCTTCTGCCATAACTTTTTACCCACCCTGTATACAGTAGCTACTGAATTTTTATTAGAACTTTTCGAAAAAATCTGTCCATGCAAATACATGTTACAATAAAAATTCTACATAAATCTTTTTAAAAATACTCTAGAAATACCAAAACCGGGCTACGTTCACTTCTTCCCGATTTTTACATCTAGCATTTTTTTAAAGACGAAGAAATTTGTCCAATAGCCCTAGGTGCAAAGTTACGACAACTGTATAGGATGAAAAATTGTCGTCACATGAATAATTTTCCATAATTGAAAGGAAGCTTGCACGTCGAATAACAGACCTTCACCGACCACAAACCGCACCGACAAAAAGCGAAACAATAAAAACCGCACTCGCAACAGAGTGTATAAATTCGAGATCGACTTGAACAACTCGAATAAAGCATTGCGAAAAAACAGTTTCCATTGGGAACATAAATTATTGGCGATAAATGGCATTCAAATGGATTCAGCCAGCGTCGCGGAAAAAGCTAGGGGCCTTGTTGCCAATATATTCGCAACGGGAGCGACTCGTCGCCATTTCGTAGCTGTGGATGGCTACTTTTTCTCTCGAGAACGCCGGTGGTCGTTTTCACTGAAAAATGAGTGCTTCTTGCGCCGCAGGATCGTTTGTCGAATTACACACCGTAAATTAGGGGCGAGCTACTGCAGAATTCTCGGGGAAAAAAATAAATAAATACATCCACGAAAATCGTGGAGGTGTTCACGAAGGAAATCCATTGCCCTTGGGAAAAGGAAATGCTTGTTATCCGAATTTTCTCCTCGACTATTCCTCGAACTGTCTCGACTTGCTCAAAGATTTCGAGACAATTTTTCACAATCTATCGGGCACGCTATCTTACCATACTGTTCACCAAATAATTTCCCGAGTCTCGTTAATATCGATGCTGTTATTAAATATTTGACCTGGAGATGCGGAAAGCTACTCTGCCGTTCCAATTTTTATATACAAAACCAGTTGGTGCATGCGTTCTATTAGTCCTCTATTTACATCAAATATAATTACATGTAACTAATTATTGATGTTAATATCGCTTGCCTGTAATATGGACAAAACATACTAATGGCAATCGTCCAAAATTCATGTGACAATTAACGAATGAATAGAAACCGTGAGCACTGTATAATCGAAAACATAAATGGATTAAAAGAATAATACTGTTTATGCAGCGCTTCAAAATCAATTTTTTTGTCATATTCTGCAGCATACGAAAACGACCGTTTTAATGCAGACGATTAAGTATAGCCACGATGGTGGAAACAGTTGCATTCGTTGCACCCCCTAACTTGATAAGCTTATCCGCATCGAGGCTAGCTGCATGTTTCGTTTCATCGACTCAGGATAATCTCACAGTACAACTACACACACTCGGCATATTAGATTCGATACTCGTCACACCGAAATTTCTAGCTTCAACTTGTGACCACAGATAATGCACAAACTTCATACAGTAAATGGACTTGGCGCTGCAAGCTGTTGATTACTTCCATTTCAGTGTCCATTTACAGTCGATGCTTTGAGTCTATTAGCTCTATAGACTTGCAGTAATCACACGTTACTTATGCACGATTTATTGCTCTTTGATTCACCGAGTTATATATTATTCATTTAACGAAATATATTCCTCCGTAGTTAATAAGATTCTTAAAGCGTAACTTGAAATCACTAACGACCGAATTGTAGCTTATTATTATTTATGATCCAATGGTAAATTAATTTCAGACTCTATTTCAGTCCTAGATACATGTCTACCTTGTCGACGTAACGTCAATGCTGTGGCTGTATTATCATTGCAAAAAACCAAATTTTTCCTTTTAAATTCTGACGAAAATTGTGTATCCTAATGATAAAACGATAATATTATAACATAAAATATACTCAGGGAAGGTGCAAGAAGAATTTGAAACAAAGATTTTTTATGTTTTATAGGCGACGATACTAATAATTTCACTGTTTGAAAATGTACTTGGTACATTTGCTGTTTCTATTTTTTACCGTACTACTTCTTGTGCTATTGTTTCGAGTACGGGTGACAATTGAACGGTGTTTTATGGCGAGTACTTTTATCTTAGGCGACGACAGTGTAAGAGGTTGCCAAACAGCAATCTAAAACCGATCAGCCCTTTGTTGATCAGTCTGGAACCGTTCTCCACATTTATGCGGATCCCTGGGTTGATGCACAGAGCGCTCCGGGCGTCGCGGCGCCGCACAGTGCCGCGGCATTTCTGTCACGCATGCATTCTTGCCCGTTAAATACGCCAGGATGGCGCAGAATGCGGAGAAAATCGGCTACCAGGGATAAGCCGGCCGAATTGTACGGGAATGACAAATATAGGGGAACCGGTGCACCAGCAACATGGTGTATACTCGTGGCGCACGTGCACATTATCAATTTGAGACCGGCTCGCGTTCCACTTTGCGCCGTCTCAAAACTTTTTGGGCGAAATAGTTTGAGAAGAGCGCCTCGCTATTCACCGGCGCGACACGGTGGGAATTGAACGGCGAGCTCCTGTTAAGCAAAATCGAATTTCCGGGTGTTCCGATTGAAAGTTATGCGGCTGCGTATTTTCCAAGAAAATTTGGTTTGCGCTATGAAATTTGAACACACAACTGCCTGCGCTACTATTTCAACGTTCAACCGCGCCGAAGCTGCGAACTTTATTTGGATTTGTCGCTATACGCAGTTCGTTCACGTTTCCTCTATTTTACACGAGTCTATCCCTTTCTCTTTGTCTCTGTCGTGGCTGCACAAATACCGAGGATACAATTCGATGACACGATACGCAAGGAACATGATCATCAATCCTTAAGTACTGTTGCCAGTCTGTGCAATCGCTACTAATTATTCACTTAACTGTGGTGATGTATAGTCGTGGAAAAATTGTAAAAAAAGTAACGCTTTTCACCCTCTGCGATCTATGCTTAGCAACCAAAGCTGTGTGTACGTGCTTGGATGGGAGTTTCGGTATATCAATTCTCAACATCCGTCACTTCGGGAACGGTTAAAACGGTGCCCGATAGTTAGTATCATTACTCCTACGTTATAGCTTCGGCACCTTGGGTTCGCTAAAGCCCATCCTACAACCGGCTATCAAACCTCAACCGGTCGCAACCCTGAGGGCAATTTAATTGAACTGTCCAAGTAATTTTGACTTTTTTATTTTTCAACGTTACGTCAACAATAACGCAATGATAAAATATAGAATTCACTAGTCTATTGTCAACTTGTGAAGGTGGATGATGAATTGGTCGATTCTAATATTCCGTTAACCCCTGCAATACTGAGAAATACGTACACGTTCGTGCCACCGTCTTAAAATTCGTTGACAAACGAGTGGCAGGTGACCCAGTTTACGGAATCGCTGCGGCTGACAGTAAAAACATTTTGCAACTCCACAAGGAGAGCCAGCGTCGACACGGGTGTCCCCCGCGTGTCACGATCAGTTGTCACGAGTTCGGATCCCGTCGTAATTCCCTGCCTGCTATTTGTTTCAGGGGAGCATCCGGCGGCGATGCAGCATGGGAACTCGAGCAACAGCGGCGCGGCGACGAGAACGCTCGCGTTGCTCCTGTTGCTTCTGCACGCCGGTTCGTTCGCGAGGTGACTGGTCGATCACGGAACTTCCCAATAAGAACAGAACCGAAGGTCGTTTCCCCATTATTTAATCGAGCAAAAGAGACCGAACGGACAGCGGGAACGGAAACAGCGGCAAGGAAGTCAGGAAGGAAGCGTCTCAATCAACAACAGTAAGCACCTTGTGCCCCCCATCCTCCCCACATCATATATCACCTTTGATCTTTCTTTTCCCTGATCAACCGGGAGAGAGAGAGAAAGAGAGAGAGAGAGTGTGTAAGAGAGAGTGAGAGAGAGAGAGTGAGAGAGAAAGAGAGGCCAGGCAGATCAGCGGCCGTCGAGGAAACCACGAACCAGGCTAGTGACCGCTGGGAACCCTCAGTACACGTTCTCTATGTGGACACCTCGAGGATTCCAGCTAGAACAGTGCTGTTCACGGCAGACAAACGAGACACAAACAATATCCTGACCAGCATGCTCCGGGCACGAAACGACGCAGTAACTCGATATCTTATCTGTGGTCTGGTTTAGCCAGATGAAGAGGATGCCGACTCGCGAGGGTCCCGTACCGAGGACAGCACTGAGCCAGAAGATCTGCCCGCGACTCGAGGAATAGTCAAATCTGCAGTGTGTCTAACAGCGATCAGTGTTCACGGCTTCTTGTTTGTATCTGTAGAAAATGCCGCGTGTCTATCGAGCCAAGCACCAGTGGAGACTGTTCGACAGTGACTAGCACGGTTCGCCATGCGAGGTTCGCGCGGCTTCTGGACCACGCAGGCTCTACAGACTATGTTAGATCGTCCTCTTTCGTTTCGGCAGAGCAAGATCGGACGGCCGAGAGAGCTCCACGAAATCTACGCGAGAAAACTCGTCGACATGTAAATGGGTGTTTAGTATGAGACAGTTGGACTCGGTGCGATCCACCAGACGCTCTGCGGCGACTATCATCAAGGACACGAACGGTCCCGGTGTCATTGTTCGCAGTAGCGTTGGACCTTCGCCAGCTCCGGCACGCGACACGTTTTTGGGTAACGCTCGGTGTCGCTGTATTTTCAACCGGTGCCACATACGGTCCCACGCATCTTGGATCGTTTCGTCTTCAGGGGATTTACTATTGTTTCGAAGGGAACGGAGACCCACGCGTTTTCGCAATTCAAGGGATTAGGAAAGCTGGTTCGCTATTATTCCGGAAAAGACTAATTGTTCCGTTCGAACGATGGGCTGGTTAATTGTCGTCACTTTCGCGATGTTCTAAAGCTTGCTATTTTCTGTCAAAACGTTTAATTCCTACCGACGGGTCTGTAAATATGAATTTGATGATTGCAGTCAATTCGGAGATAAAAGGCCATGCATTTGATTCGTTTTCTGTGCACCGAAAAATGTCTACCTTATGTAACATAATCTTCTATATCGAGAAAAGGTCCATTTCATTAGAACGGTGATTCAATTGTCGCTAACATTCGCAACTTAAATAAAGGGGAGCAAATACTTTGGTGCGTGAAGGGTTCGAGTGTAATTAGTTAACGTGATTTATAATTTCAAACAAAACTGATTTTATTGAACGACTAAATTCCGACGGCATTTTATGCGATTCGCCAAATCTTCCATGCGAACAAGTTGAATTTCAATTCCGACGAATCGGTTAGAAATTACAGCTTTGAAGTCCGACCGCACATGCCTGCTGTGGTGCTATCATGATGAAAGCAGTCTTTCATGAACGCTACCTGTACCGTGACAATTTCACATGCAGCCGCAATAATTTTCCCGATCAAACGGCGCACAGCGGCACTCGAGGTTAATAGTATCGTCTGACAATGACAAACGACCAACCTACGAAAGGACCAGAGAAATTAATAGGGACCGGTTTAGCGCCGTTGTCTTCGTCGATCCTGGAGCCTTTGTGTTTCGGATAACCGTGTTCCTTTCTTTTTGATTCGATGAATCACTTTGTGGTTTAAGAAAGTCCCCTGTCCGTTACCAACGTTATCCGACTTATCTTACCATGCTGAGAAGCGGAGTGTGTTTACGGTTACGGCATCACAGTTCGCGCAATGAACGCGAAAGAAGCTCGATAATTATGAGAATTGATGATCTCTTGGATTACGCTGTCCTTCGTTCTACGATGACATTTTGTTACCATTATGTTCCCAGCCTTAACAACTTCTTGCCTTCTTTATTTACGACGACTGTGGAATTTACTTCGCCGGGATAGCATGATTTATGACGCTTAATAAAGAAGCAGCTCGACTTTATCGTTGCCGCGATACGAAACGACTAAAATACAGTTCTCTTTCTCTTTACGTTGCAGAAACGCAGACACGATTGGTCGGATATTCTTTAAAAGAATTGACGGGATAATTGATATCGTACTACTGTGTACAAGGAACAATAACTTGCTGTGTAATTACGAGAGTCTACAAGGAGTGCGACTTTGTGTCTGTATTTTTACGAGAATGAGTTTCTATAAACAAAATTTAGAGGTGTTAGTAGTAACTCGTAATTAGGAGGCATTTATACGATGTTTATAGAGGAGTGTAAATAATTGTTTATAATTAATATAATTAGTCACTGATTACCAGCAGATAAGCTAGGTAAATGTTAATAATGTAGAGTATCTCTGCACCAATAGCGATTCGTAATCAGCCACGTTTATTGATCTCTACATTCCGGAGAAATTCTTTAGAGATGATTAAAAATAAAATTAATTTTAATCGTCGGTTTTTGAATCATCTCGCAACTTCCACGCTGCAGCATTTTTTATAATACAATAAAAACAGGTTACGCGAATACTTCCGTACGAAACTTTTTACGGTAGCCATTACCTGTTTTTATGAGACGCCGGTATAACGCAGAATTTTTATACCCTTTCTTCATCATACCGAACTACGAACGCACTTCAATAATTCTAGTTAACAGATTCTCAAATTTCGACGATTAAAATTTACTGTTTGTTCCTCGCAATTAATATCGATTGTTGCTCCACATTTCATCTTCGCTATGATTTTATTAAACTAATTTCTTAAAGTTTTGTTTTTTTCTATTTTTCCTTCTTGAATTACTCTATCGCTAAACTGAACATATCGAGGTAAACTTCAATTATTATAAACGTAAATCAAGATCGAAAACCGAATTGTTTCCATATCAACGTCTATCAATTTATCACGAATTCTTATCATTTAAAAGGAACATAATTCCGCCAAATTTTCTGTCCTTATTTGTCACCAAAGTGTTAATTTCTTCCCCCAAAAAATGTATGTAAAAATTGTAAACGGGTCAAGGTGCGGTTTAATTGTTAAAATTATGAGGCAACCATGTTTAATCTCCTACTTTAAATAATTGAAATAAAAATCAGAAAATGAAGCAAAAGTTTTCATTTAATTTAATGCTTCGAGGAACGTTTAAAACAATATGAATAAATGTTAATTAGCACCAGCTTATTCACCACAAGTTGGATGCATCATAAAATTCATTTACCCCATTATCTACACGTGTATCCAGGACTGTGTAAGTTACAATAATTGGAACACGGTTACTAAAACATTAAAATACTAACCGCTTTTGTTTTACGATTTTCTTTTTTATGCCTTGGCTCGGAACATTCTAAAACTTTGATGTCCCATTTCATGCAGTAACCATTTTGCCCGTCCATTTGATGAAAGAAAACATTTTTCTTTAAGTTAGTGCTGCAACAGTCTGATCACCGTGGCTATAATAAATTATTGTTGAACAGAGTTAAATTGTGTGACGCGTTTCGTTGCCTGTAAAGTTCACAGTATAAATTCCGAACGGCGAAGTAGTAGAATGAGTCAGTGGTTGCTCAGCCAAGTAGAATAAGATAACACTGCCTACACATATTTACCTTCAGGAATATTGTATTCGTTACATTACTATTCCATTTGATAATTTAAACATTTTTGGACTAACAGACAGGGCTATAGAGATTATATTTTATTCCAAATTAGCAACAAACGTTTCTTTTAGTTACGATACAGATAATGACTTCAATAGAAGTGAGAATGTGTTGTTCTTTAGAACTAACTGTAAAAAGAATAAACTAATTTTCAGCGAGAAGAAATTAACCGGCAACAATTGTAAAACAATGAATTCCTTCATGAAACATGAAGCATCCGGTTCCCTAATTAAAATCTCAATACGAACATGGTACATGCTCATAAAAACGACAAAAAATTTAATATCCATGTCTGATGCCGCAGAAAATCTTTAATTAACTAGCATTTATTAACCTACGAAGCAGTCAGTTAATTAACCAAGCAAAAGAAGAGCTGTTTCCCTACCTATATTGCGAATTACAAGCTATTCAATTAACATGCAATAATTAACCTAGACCGGTTCGACGATAAAAAGTCCATCAATTCGGCTGGAAGGAACCATTTCCATATCCTAATTGCGTTTCTTTGTTATTCGTGTTCACCCAGTCGTAATTTTATTCCGCCAGTTTAATATATACCCTGATGGAAGGCAACAGTGGTGCACAGTTTTAACGACGACAACACAGATGTTCCTTTTTCTCGATAACCATTCGACTGACCGAAGTGAAATTTAATGTACTTTTATTGCTGACGATAACACGATGATACCGCTGTTTTGAAAAAACAATGTTTCGAATATGTATTTAGTAATTTTTACTTGCTTATAATTATTTTCTCCGAGTCGGAATACTATAAATATATTAGTGGATACTATCGGGCAAACGCGAGACTGGGCGACGGTTTAATTGTCGTCATTTACCGGAGCTCTCGAAATCTTGCTACCTCTTGCGAAACAATTTACTTTCGATTCGGCCAAGTCCGTTAGAGATTAGAGCTCCGAAGTTTCAAGGAACCCGGCGAACAATAGCAGCGTCAATGGGGGGATAGGAAAATTCGCGGGTGGAACGCGTCGAACACGGTATCGTGCGGTAATACGCGAACGGCTCGTTTACAAGCGCCATCAACGCGAGAAAGCATTACCCTGCTTATCCTTGGTATTCCTTTTGCCAACCGTAAACACGAATCCCGAATGACTGGGAACGTTTATGCGGCACCAAGTTGAGAACAACGCCGCGGTTTTCGTGGATTCTTGGATAAGAAGCAACGTATTTTCCGCGCTTCGGATCCACCGTGACCCGAATATTACGACAAAACCTCGGCCCGGAATTCCGCTCGGATGTCGGAAGCGGGCTGTTGTCTTTTCCCGCCCCCGTTCGCCTGCAATTCCGCCAGACAAATATTTTGGACTTCATTGAGTTTATGGGAGCCGCGAGATTCGTCGATGAACACCGAATCGGCGGGACGCGCGAATTTTTTTCTAATCTTCATGCACCGGACGATCTCGTAAAACTGACAGCCGCGGTTGGCGGAACGCGTTTCTCGCTAACGTTATTTCATTTTCCTACGAATTTACTCGTGGTACATTACCACCTTCCGGGATAAAAAGATAGCGCGCTTTGAAATTAACATAATTTTTACTTGTTTCACGTTGCAACCAAGGTTTTCTTTTTATACAAAAAAAACTTGCATAGTACCACTATGAATATATACAAATGAAATAGGTTGGAATTTCGACAATCTAAATAAACTTATGTGAAAAAAAGGAAGATTTTTTTATGGGAATACAAATAGTGAGACAAAGTGATAGTACATTCAACTATGTATTATCTGTATGATATGTACTATGAAAAATTGAAAACCTTCCTCCTTTTGTTGATGATAGCGGAAAAATTTGTATTCGAAATACAACAGTAAAAAACGTTCATAGGAAATTAAAGATTAATTGGGAAGAGATATTTGGCACGATGTGAAAGAAAAAACAACGAGATCGTTAGTGTATCGCTCTTCCCTTCGTATAAACCAAAAATCCGATTTGCGGAAGAAAAACTACGCCAAAATAGTAAAAAAGCAGAATCATTAAATTGAATCCGCATACAAAGAAAGAAGTTTTCCACGCTAGATTGTGATAATTTCTAGGATTAATTTGCAATAGTGTGAGTTACGCTACACCCCGGTAGATTAGAAAACAGCAAAAATATTTGAAGAATTTCTATATTCTGTTACACTATTTGCACCTTATTAATGCGATAAAGCTAATACTAAAAAAGCTATTTTTTACTTTAAAAAAGTGGTATTAAATTCGTTTCGTTGCACATGCTCGTATATTTTACAATATAAAAAGTGAAGAAAGATGTAAAACAACTTGCTCGCCGGTCGAAAACAAGTTCAACGAGAACAAACCCTATGGCCCCACAAAAAATCCCGTGTCCGAAATTCTTTCAATTCATACCGGAAGTGCAAAATACCGTTAAACCGCTATTTTTACGTAATACACGAGATCCGTTCGTTTTTTGTAACAAATTGCAAATAGCCCCGGTTACGGTCTTCCACGTGAATTCTTGAAGTTTGCCCTTCATGCGGATAAACAAACTACAACCACGTTTTTCTGTAAACCGAGCGACGAGATAAAATTCGTAGGAGTTAGTTTGATTTCTAGGTCACCAGTCCGCAAGTGTTTTTCCTTTTTGTAGCGAGCTGGAGCAGAGAAATAAATATTGAGGGTTGGCCCAAATTCGCGCACGTTTTTACGGAACCTCAAACGTTCGAACATGTTTTATTCGATTTATATAATATGTCACGCATCGGGAGAGAATTTTAAGCTGCGCTTGACAATTTCAGCCGTTCCCCAAGCATTTTTGAACCGCCCTTTTGTGGCCTCGATTCGCTGAATTTTCGAAACATTCGTAATTGTAGCGCGGAACGGTGTTGACGCGAAAATGGAAAGCCGGGACAGGTTCGATGAAAGATATCAAAAATTAACCGGAAAAGATGATTCACAGAGAAATATCCGTCGGACACGTCGAAGTTCGCGTGAACGTAAAGACTTAGAAAATTTCGGTCATTGGAGAGTACTATGACCATGTAAATTTACGTTGAAAAATATGTACGACGAATTTTTGGATCGTAGTGTACTTGCTACATTCCATAGAGACTGTTCGCTTCAATCGCATTTTCCACACGTACAATTAAAAATTTAATTCAAATGTTTTCACAAAACGACTGCAGCGAAGGAGCAGAATATTTTTCAGACGTACAATAAAAGCGATTCTAAACGTATTCACGAAATGGCTGAAATGAGAAGCACACTGGAAAAATAATTAAATTTAATAAATTGTCTAGCGTCATAGTTCGTCCGTTCAAAGAGATTTGGGTTGGTGGAAAAATTCAGCCTCCCATTAGTTTGCTCTCTGTGTTTCGAGACTGACATTTTACGGTTCGAAGATCACACGAGCACTTGAACATATTCACATAATAGAAACGGTCAGATGTGAACGGTGAACAGAGAAACCGTGGGGAAAACCGTGGTCTAGATTTTGATTTTAACATCCCCTATGGTCGAAATGTCGGATAACAAGCGCCGGGGCACGGAAAAATTCAGCGAGATTTACGGAGTTACCTTAAAACGGGTTCACCGAGGCGGATCGTTGATTTTGGATCGACATACGAGGCCACCACATATCCGTGTACGTATAATAGACTCGATAAGTTCTAGGACTAGGCACGCTGCGTTCCCAGGTGGCGCGTCGAAAGGAATAAATGTTCCATACACCATCAGCTACGTGTTCGACGCGTTTCCTACCCAAAGTTTCTGTAACGCGCAGTTGGACAGCATCGAGAACGTATGTTTCCGAAGATAAGGAACCTAAGCTACTGAAACTGATTTCGCGACTTAATGGAAATGGAACTGCCTAATTCCACGAGTGCAATAGCCTTGCCCTCCACCCATACGTATTGTGTAAGCAGCACCATCCTTCTTAGAATACAGAAACTCACGGTGAAAGAAAAACACGGAAACAGAAGACTAAAACAATTTCTCCGCTGCTCCCAATTTCTTCAAAGAATGCTTCGAATTTCACATTTTTTAATTTTCTTTATACATTTCACTAAGAAACATATCACTTCTGAATTAGTTGATACATTCCGTTAAGAATATAATATTTCTAAACTTATTTATACACTTTATTTAGCAAATATACAATAATATCTTTCAACATGTTTATACATTCCATTACGAAATATGATATTATTCGATCTGTTTATGCAGCTGTACATAATTTTCATAATTGCGAAATACATTTTTAACAGCGTTATCGATTTATGTAAATAGCGCATCCTCTCTAAAAGCAAAATTGATTACATTTTAAAGTTTTATCGATTAAACTTTCTTCCGTCATTTATTAAATTAATTTCCTTCAGGAATGTAAAGAACAGCGATCCTGAAAAAAGTCTTGACCTTTTGAATGGGGATTTGTCCAAACTAGTGAAGAAAAAGTGTAAATGAAATATAAATGAAAATGTAAACATTAATTCTCGCGAGAACAAAGCTTTCTACAGCCGAGTCATACTAGAAATTTTCGATTTACTTTTCCACGCGGAATAACTATGTGTTCCGCTTGCATCATTGATTGCGTAGCAATCAATATAATGTTGTTTCACTCGGAAAACATTCGGAGCATTTAAATAAATTTTCGCCAGCCGACGGTTAATACAGCATGCAATCAATAAGTGAGAGGGCAATATGTTTTCCAGTTATACGGCGATGGAATCACGAGCCATCAAGTTGCTTTGATAAATACGTCAAACTGCTTGCTGCCACATTTAAAGTTCCACGTTCTTCAAGATACTTCGAGTATTTATCGCTTAAACGCATTGAAAATCTGTGATCGATTTATTGTCGAATCGTTTCATAAATATGCTTCCATGAATCGTGTATAATATAATTAGAATTTCGAATAGCGCGGGATAACGATGGCATGGAAAGTGTAAACATAAAAAATTTCTTATTGTTACAATTTCTAGATTTCCTCAAATTTTTTATTTTTTAATAAAATTTCGTTTTCTAAGAATATTAAAAAAAAAGACAGGACATCAACGAGCATAAGACTTCACCCTAAACATTAATAAATCGACTCGATATTAAATGCATTTTCTGTAAGATACATATCCGTATGCATTGCTCAATTTGCACAATTTGCTCAATTTTCTCAATGTGTTAATTAAAAACCGAATCTATCTTATTGCTCCGCCTTGAACTAAAACTGTGCGCCCTGTTTCTAGTGTACTATTCGTCGTCGAACGCGTTCAAATATGTTGAAATGCTTAAAATCGTAGAACACAGCGTCGCAGTTCAGAGAATCTACCGAATAGTGTTATGTGGAAAACACGTGTGCTGCTTTCACGGTGATGACATGAAAAATCGTTAAACCTGAAAGCTCCACTTTGTCCCAAAATTGAATTTCTCAAAAATTGTGACGGCAAAAACGTTTTCTAGATTCGTATGTAGTGAATAAAAATTCGTCGAGGCTAATTAGCGGAGTCTCAATTCGGGAACAAACTCACAATATCTAACACATAAATACAAGGAACACGAAAAATCTGCTTTTATACACACGTATTTCCTGTATCATTTACGATCGAATATAATTCAATTTCAATACTTTACAGTATTATATGATTTTGAATATATTCCAACATTTACAAGTAAAGTCAATACGAATAATTATACATATACTTAACAATAAAGAGATAATCATCGGATTCTTTAAAGTTCAGTACCGATAAAGTACAAGCATAATCGTAAGTTCAATTATATTTTACCATTTTCGAAGTCATTTACATTCTATTTAAATGTCGGAAAGAATCTGTATAGCTACTGTAAAGTTTACGAAAGACTTTGAACAATATTCAGAATCTTTCGACCCATCGTATGTACGCAGGCGTTCAAAAGTTTGTAACCGCGTCAAATGTTCTCCGAACATCGTTAATAAACTCAACGATTAGATCAGCTGTCCAACTGCGTCGAGGAAACTACTTCAATGTGTTGGCGTCTCTCAGTATGTTTGTAGTAGGACTTAAATCATTCGCGAACGTCCAGATAAATGTGTAAAATTACTGGCGCAAGTCGAAGGTCCGATTGACTGATTTCAAATATCCGTATGCATGTATAAAGCAAACGCAAATGGTCACCTGCAAGATTCGCATAAAACTTCGCAACAGTCAAATTAACAAACTCCACGAAACTGCGAAGAGCAATTGTTGTTCGTTATCGAATAGAAATTGGCGTGATTTCACAATTAATATTCGTTTGGATCGCCATCAAGCTGAGTGTACAGACGGTCAATTCGCGTGTCCCATGAATTGATTTTCGAAATTGAGAAACAAGCGGAAATTAGTTTTCTTTTCATCCATGGTTGTATTAGGTCGAAACCGAAACGATAGTAGTTAGTGAGAGCCGTACTTTATTACAATTTTAATATTCAAGTACGCTATGAATCCACAAAATCCACGATTCTGTCGGTCAGTGTAATATCGATTGATAGAATATCGAACACTAAGTTTTTTACTTACTATTTCTGAGACATGTAACGAATCTGTCGATTAAATAAACCATGCTAATACTGAGCTGGTTCCATGAATGCTTAATATCATTCCATCACTGCCTGTTAAGGATTCTATAACGATTGGGTTTACGATGCGTACGTGACTTCCTGGCTATTTTTGAGCTGCAGAGCCTTCTTGGCAATTTTCATGTTGTTAGCATCTGGCACCATAAATCAGGAGAAAGACGCCAAGCCCGAGACGAGACGTCGGACCCTTGGACTTTCTCCTGGTGCTCAATAGCCGTTTGACGTATCATAAACCCCGTACGCCAAGCGACCCTGTGCAGCCACCGAATTTGGGGAAAACCCAAGGCATCGTCCTTCGGAAACAACATTCCGAAGGGCGGTACTTGATCGTCCGCAACAAATTTCGGATTGGCTGATAGGTGTTCGCCTAGTACGAAAAGGTAGGGATAAGAGTCTTCGTGGAACGCGAACAGCCACGAAGACGACAGAAGCTACACAGAATCCAAAGAGTTTATCCACTCTCTACTACTGCACCACTCTGTACTGCCGTAGCGACGGCATTTAATAAGTGTTGGTTGTTTGTTACAATAAAGCAAAACACATTCAATACCAAAGCGTGTTCATCGAACCAGCGACACACCATCCCACGCCTTAACCCTTTTAGTGCCGGACGAAAAAGAGGTGCCTATGCGAGAATAACCGGCCGAATTTCACAGTTTGACTAGGGTTTGGGAAAATAATCATAAAAACCAAACGGGAAACAATATTTACATGATTCAAAAATCAGTATACTAAGGATGAAACAGAGAACAAAACAATGACACTAATTTTTCTTTACTCGTTTAAAATTATATAAATAACAAAGGTAAAAGTCTCCATAAGAAAAAGTAAACGTTGAGTTTTCTCTTTCAAAACGTATTTGCGCATACAAGAAGCCATCTTTTCATCTTAATTCTATATAGACCAATTATTATGAAGTATATATTTTGCATTTATGTAACATCTAAATATATTTTGCTATTATGTAACAAGATAAATATTAGAATTATGAATTTGTTATGGGAATAATTAATTATTAAACACTATTAGAACTATAAATTGAACTTTAATCAGAACTTTAATTATTTAAACAAAGGTATAAAATACGTCCTTTTCATTTAAGATATTTCAGGTAACTAACACGAATCAATTCAACAAAAACAATAACGATCAGAAGAGATTCAATAAACCATCGCATGCCTTCACATCTTAAACATATTCGGTGGTATATAATAATTTGATTGATTTTTGCATGTTAACTTATTTGTTGAAATTCAACAATAAACAATATTACATAACAAAAATAAAAGAAGAGATCGATTGCATAGTGTGGGCGATAAACCACCTTATCGCTCCAGCGTAAACAGGGTCCCAGCACACTCCGGTATAGAATGTGTAAAATGTCAGACCCAAAACGGTTTACAAATTCTTTGTCAACGAAATTTGATTATTTACAATCAAATTAGATCATTTATAAATTTATTAACAGATAAAGTTGTCTCGCAATGCGAAGAATAAGACGTTATTACACGCACGACGATATATCGTCGTTGGCACTTCTGGCAAGTGTAGCAAACGACGATATATCGTCGTCCGGCACTAAAAGGGTTAAACACTGCCTACTTTGCAAGAGTGAGCGGTCTAGTGCCCCGAGCATGTTTCAAAGATTTTTTTCCATCGTAAAAATAGAGACACGAAATATTGAAAGACTTGGAATCGCAATGTCTCAGAAAGGAAAAGCCATGTGTCTAGCGGCGTTTAACTTACAATCACGTATTATTGTTAAACCGATTACATTATTGTAAATAAATCATTTATAAGTAGTAGCTAAAAGCAATCACTATTTCGCGAGTTTATGTTAATACTGTGCGCAATAACGTTTATTGAGAATGTGAAATGAATATGATTCTACCATGTGATGCAGCGACGTGTGAAGATGAAACATTTTGATCTGTGAAATATGTATAAGTTACTAGGTTACTAAAAATTATAATATATATATATACATATACATCTATAGAAATAAATACATTCGTTTCTTTCCCTTACACTAGGTTCAACACTTCCGTCGTTTATGTACATTCAACAATTATGTATATATTTACGTTTTTACACGAAACAATTTTGTAATGTGTAAAATTTATTTGTTGACAATGTATGGAATATTATAAAAACTGTGTGACAAATTCTTTAGTCAAGACTTTCTTTTAGTCCAATATTAATCTTAAGATGAGCGTAAACGAATTCCTTTCAATAAATTATCTCGACAGAGATGTTTCTAAATTCTGTGAATAATTGTGAAAAGTTCTTTAACCATTGTATTAGTATTACAGGATCTTGGTTCTATAAGAGGCAGCGATTGTTCTACTATGTTAAACAGCAAATTTCGTTTGATACTCAAATTATACGTAACTATACCCCAGAACTACGCGCTAATTAATTGAAAAAGGAATCGCAAATATCATGTGTACTATAAACTAAATGTGCTTGAATATCTGTTTCGAGTAGTATGCGATCGTATACTTTAAAAGTGGCGTCAACCAGCTTTCCAAATACCAAAGTCGGTCTCACTAAACCAACTAAATAAATAAAAAGACCTATGGGGTTTAGATCATTTTCAAAATAATGTTTGGACAGAGGAAATAGTCGCTTTTATACTTACATAGGGTTTTCTATTCTAATGTAAATACATACATGTATCTCCTTAAGTTCAATTTCGGGACTGTAATATTCTAGTTACATTTTACGCTAACTATGATTAAATATACATCATTTTTATCAAACCGATACAACATTCTACACTGAAAGCTGTATTATATTATTTACCGACCATTACAAGTACGTTCATGTCACGTCACGATATCATACCGCTAAAGTGATCAGTAGATTGCGGATTTTGTGTATTTATGGTACACCCGTTCACATGAAAATACAATCAGCTAAAAGGTCCAACTCTGTATAGAGCATTCGATGTTCGTTTCAAAAAAGAAATCAAATCTCTATCATGCTTCGCAGCCTCGGATACGTAGTGACACGATGCAATAAAAAAATCTCAACTTCTTAACTAGCATATGCATTAAGTAATCATTAGAATAAACAGTAGGACCACGGAGCTTTCACGAAGAATTTTGGTGAATACTTGCAACTGGGGAGCACCATCTGACGATCTTGTCCTTGGCCAAAAGAAAACTTCACCTCGATCATTCTACATACAATACGTTCTATCTCTATTTATCATTACTATATCACATCATTTTCACGTAGTTAATAATTAAAAAAGGTAGCTAAAACCTTTCGCAGGTTACTCAGGGGAGTGATTTTTACAGCGCGCGTCAACGCCAAAATTGTTAGAAGGTGCTACCCTACTCGAATTTGCTGAAACATATTGCCCTTCGGTACCGGTTTTATTAGTGCACCAATCGACGAGATGTCAATGTGCAGAAACATCCGTAGTCTAATCGTCGGCGTAAACGTAATTGTTAGAGAAACGCCATCACGATGAAGTGGAGACATCGTTACGACACGCTGTAAAAACTATTGTAACTGTAAGTGTAAGTGACTGCATAATAAGGCGCGTGTGAAAGAAAAGTATGTTTGTGCACCGTAGACGTGTTTCGCGTTGTTGACGCGAACAAGTGGACTACTCGAGGGAAGCAACAATATTCACTGCCGGAAGACGAGATTTGTCGAACATTATCGAAGCCGTTTCATTTCCAAACGCTGACACAGAGTAATCGTGTTTCCGTCGACGGAAACGAGAGACGTTCGAGCGACGTGTAGAACGGTAACGTAACGTTTTAATTGTAAGTGACTAAACAAATCGTATCATATTGGTTTATCTGTGTATACGTTCTCATATATCATTGACGACGGAGACGGTCGCAACGGTTTAGAGTCGAGATTCTGCACCAATCCGCGCAGAACGCTTTATTTCATGTACAATACTCATGTATAAATTTCAAGTAAAGTAGTGAATGAAACCAACCGAACTTTCTTTGAATTGCATAGCAGCTCACAGATTCGCTGATCGAAGAAATCAACGCGGGGAGGAATGCGATCAGGTATTTCTCTTTGCCGTCGAGGCACTTCGGCTTGAAAATGTACAGGAATTTGTCAGATGTTGGTGCGACATTTAGTGGCAGTACGATTTTTTGGATCTTGTGTAAGTATGTTACGATGGTTGTATTTAATAATGCATTTTAGCGATTGCTTAATAAATTCTTTACGGCCCTAACAATGTATCAATTTAATATTCTATACAAAAATTGTCTATAGGGATGTCTACATGACAGAGGAACGTGCAAGCAATTCTAAATACGAAGTATTACTTTCTCAAAATTCAGTGTAGTGTGTAGAGCGTAGACTAAATACTGTACGAAAGCATTGTCTTGCATAATTTAATTTTCATCGTTACAGTTTCTTTGAGACGGAATTCATCGATTTTCTAAGATACCTGTGCGACTTTAAAATTACAAGTGTTCTCCTTTCATTTCGAGAAAACAGCTTCATTCATCAATACGAAACTATATAATAGCGTAATTGTATGCTTTAGTAACAATAAATCAACGTTCTGCATTTTCAGGTGTGAAATAATCAATCTTTTTGCAATGTAGTTGCGGTTTCTATTTGCAACGCAGTAGACATCAATCTTCATCATTTCTCTGTCAGAAAACTCTTTTCCCCGTAAACATTTTTCTCTCTAACCTACCTAGCGACTCAGTTGAAGCTTATAGATGGCAAATAAAGATGACATAAAAATATCCAAGGTTTGTATATTAATGAAAATATATATTAATTTATATCCTTTAAACTAATGTTACAAGACTGTAAAACGTCTTAAATCATTTCCTAAATTATCACAGTATTGACTACTTTATAATTAGCGCACTGCACATTTCACTATTTCATATATGAGCCGCCCAGTGCACACATCGATTAACTCCACTTTTTGAAAAATCTTAAATTTAAGTGTCAAAGCACTTGGTATAGTCATAACTTTTTATATTTATAATAACTTTCCTGAATAATAAAGATTAACACCATTAAACGGCAAAATTTTTTTTTTCTTTTTGGTTTTGGCTATTCTTTCTTGTTAATTGTATACATTAAATAATATTAATTTTATACATTAAATTATACGTTAAATGAAAGCTATATCTGTATTTATTCATTCTACATTATATATGTGAATCTATGTTATAACAGGAATTTTAAAAATCAATGTACATCATTTCATCGCGTTTCTCGACTTTTTGTTTTATAGAGTTAGTCGATGTGTGCACTGAACGGCTCATATGTGAATCTATGTTATAACAGGAATTTTAAAAATCAATGTACATCATTTCATCGCGTTTCTCGACTCTTTGTTTTATGGAGTTAGTCGATGTGTGCACTGAACGGCTCATATGTGAATCTATGTTATAACAGGAATTTAAAAAATCAATGTACATCATTTCATCGCGTTTCTCGACTTTTTGTTTTATGGAGTTAGTCGATGTGTGCACTGAACGGCTCATATACCAGTAACCGAATTTCGGATATTGTCTCATTTGTTGTTCCAATTATATTTAGAAATAGTGCTCAAGATATTTTTGAAGGTGAGACATGTGAGAAGATAAATAAGTTGTCACCATATAGATAATCAAATAACATTTATACAACAGTTATGACAAATAATCTTACATGATACAATGAAACTCAGTAGGGAGAATGACTGTACAGTAATTGGTCGAACCAGCAATTTTTCTTCGAATTTCCAGCATTTTTCACGAACGTTCGATATCTCGAAATTTAATAAACAAAAATATCGACTCGTTGTTGCCCTGTTCGATTGAACAGAATAATTTGAACGAGAAAATAAATAGAGGAGAAGCTATTGTTCTATCGGTTATTTTGCTGCACGAACGAACAACCCAATTTTTACTGGTTTTTAGCCACAAGTTCATTCGAATTCACCAGGCACAGTCACAAAGCTGCCGTGCAACACCGTACAACGCCAGGTAAATGAATTCATGGCCGAAACATTTTTGCAATCGCCGATAAAAATTCATGGTTCTAATCCAGAGGAGCAACCGATCGTCACGACGTCATACCAGCAAAGGAAAATTACACCGAATGGATGTTCATGTTATAATTGCCGATGGAACTCGTAACGATTTATCGTTCATAAATTGACTAAGAATAATCTTTTGCTATTTCTGTAAATCGAACAAACATCATTCTGAAATTCATCGCAACCCGATCTGGGTTTATGAATGAATTACGTCACAAAAAATAGATCCTACATTATTGGAGAACTTTATTCGCATTGAAAACCCTTTGACGAAAGTCACACAATTATTCAACGTTGAATCCAACGCCATAAATATGCCATAAATAATGCGATAAAAGACATTTTTGACAGCACGCGCAGCGACAGGTAATAACGTCGTAAACAATCTGTACTCTTTCGTTTGATCTATGGCTTTCAATTCTTTTATCGCGGAATGTCCCTGTTGCGTCAACTTTTTCTGTCAACGAAACGCCAATAAAACGCACCTAACCTCTCTCTTCATGTTCGTATTCACCTCCTCATTTTTCTTCGGCTGACATTCGGTACGGCAGTTGCGTTCGCCTCTTTCTTGTTGCGTTTTAAGGGAGAGGATAAAAACCGTGTAAAAGAACGACGGACTGACAGTACGTTGTAACGTTCAATGAAGCCTCGCGGAACGAAACTGCAAGTTTTCCACCACCGTGTCGTCAAATGCTCTTCCGAACTGTCATAGCTCATGAGTGCATGGCGTGGCGCGGCTATGGCAATATTGCCTTGGCAAAAACTATTAAACGCGTTAACTGCCGCATCCGTGTCCGTATCCCTAGAGTATTTTCTCCATTCTGTTGTTTAGAGTGATACTAACATGGAAAGTTTCCCGAATGTCAATTAAATTTGACAAACGTTGGAAAAATGGAGTCGATGACCGTCATAAGTAGGTCCAAAGATAGCTTTAAACGATTCCTTCTTTATCTACCATGTAGTGTAAAAATAATTGATTAAATTAACAAGCTGTTGTTAAACTAGTTTATGTACTTTCATGTGAACTAAATTCTTACGTAAATATTTCATAAATAGAAATTAAGAATAGTTGAATAACTGAATAAAATAGAATAGAAACATAAGAATAAAGATTTGTCTAAATACAAAAATAAGAACAACAAAAATTTCAAGCATTCTTTCATATTCACAATGTTCCAACAATTCCTCTTTCCCCCCACGTTTTAGTAATAAAGGCGTTCCATATTTTTCATGCTATTCACATTTTGTTCTCAATTGAAAACGTTTATTATTTTCTAAAGTTACCTTCTTCGTTGTTCTTATTTTCCTCATAAAGTTGTCATATCTTCTTTTTAATACATGGATTACTAGGATACTTCTGCCGAGAGTACTATACAATGTAGACGAAGGGGGTAGGTAGGTATATTGCGAAATCCTCGAAATTGGATGTCCTAATTTCGGTGACCTCGAGGTGCTACTTAATGTTAGGGGATTCTTTGCACGAGAAAATCTGCCATCGCTTTCTATTAGCTGGAAGACAAAATAGTAAGAGTGACTTTATACGTTGTAATATAATGCCCGCACTACGGGCGAAACTTCGACCTTTTTCCAAAGCCTGTTATACGCATATCCGCACGTGTATGCTGTTAAGTAAACGCAACCATAAACTGGACTGCAAAGAGAGTCTGAAACGTATCAATTAGATTACGGGACAATTACAAATATATATCTGTATTGGACTATATGGTTTGAGCGACCAAAGTTCTGAGTTTCCGAGTGTGATTTAATTATTCGTTAACCATAAACACAAATGACATAATCATTATACGATAACTACCTAATTATTAATTGGGTAAGCATGCGATGCACTGATAATTAATTACATAGTTAATTGATTGCTAATCGAATGTACAATTAATTTGTACATATTCAACCACCCGCTATTGAAATTTAGTGTTTGTATTTGTGAAATAATACGAGGGACAAAATAACTGTGCCGAAATTCATACCAATCAAAAATTGTGCTCAGTAGATTGGGTAAACGTAATATCCATTCAATCAGAGAATATCTTTTACCACTGTCGAGTGCTGTCTGCACCATAGTGCTTTGTAAAAGTATTGCTACAGTACAGGAGATAGTATTTGCTTTAATTGTTAATTGTTTTCTAAACTAATTAGTTGATACAGCACAAAGGAGACCACTGCTCGTCCAAACAAGTGCTACAATCTCTGAAAACCTCATTAAAAAGTTCCACTGTAAACTCGAATTGTGTTGAAATGAAATTTTACCTTCTATATGCCCTCAATACAGGAATTTTAAAAAATGCACACATATTACATTGCAATATTCATTACCAATTGAAAATCATATTATTTCCTTGGTTCTCCTAGCAGTCGTTTGTGTAAAATTCAATACACGATTCGCAAAGTGAATAAATTTAATTTTTCTCAAATTACAGCTATCGAGTACTTTTTTTAACGATGTATGCAAGTAAAGTTATTAATTTGTTAACATAAAAAGCCACCAATTTTCCTGCTCTTCTAATGGGACATATTGTTTTAGGAAATCAATGATAGTTTAAATTAATATAGATTACTATTTACGATCTACGTAGTCAAAACAGGGCTTAGTAATTTACGATGTTTTCTACCAATTTTCTTAATAATATATTTCACTGGAATTGTAAAAATTTTATTATTTCCGTTAATTTATTGTTTTGAACGAATTCAATGAAAGCAAAAAAGGAGAAGTTATAAAACAAAACGAACGAAATAAATTATGAATAATAACAGCATCGCTGAAATTTTGATTTCGAGGAAATTGCAACGAAACAAGAAATTTAATAATTATATCCTATAAAATATTTTTACAAACGAATAATAATTATTTGCGTTATTCTGTAATTAGACTGAAACATTTAAATAATTCATACAGAGTACGATGATATATATTGTTTCAATTAAGCAGTAGCTTTTTCTCTACTCTAATTGTATTTAACGTTCTTCTTAAATAATTCCACGATAAATTTCCCGGCGAAATGGTGTTAACGATCTCATAATGTTCCGCAGTAAGCATTTAAAATATTTACCCGAGGGGGATGAAGTTTGCTAATGATCCGAACAATACAATTTGTCGAAGCAACCGAGTGAAAAATGGAAATGCCAAGACCACCATTCAATGTGATTCATCTATGTTCTTGATATATATCTTGTTCGTATAAATTGTGGTACCCGAAACGTCTTGGTAGAAAAGTACGAATGTTTCGGGAAGATTAACAATCTATCTCGAAGTATAGCGAGATGACGCTATAAATTTCTTTCGTAGGAAACTGCGCGTTAAAAGTTCCTTTCTCAGCAAAGCTTTACTGCTACTATATAATAGTTTTTACTGCATATTACTATTGCATGTATTAACACTTTTATCGCTGACGAATTAACACGTTGACGCCGGCGCCGATATTCACGATTTTTTCTGCGAGTCGGCGCCCGAAATTTACAAAAATGAAATAATTATGTTAAGTTTATAATATTGAATTTCTATGTTTTTACTATTGAATATATGTTCATAATGTTCAGATAAAATAACATAAACCTATTTTGTAGTATCTATTTTGTGAAATGCAAGCAAATAAGCAAATGTACACCGCCCACGTGTCTGACACGTATAACCCACCGGCGTCAACTTGTTAAACAAGTGCTAAAGACTATCACAAAAATAGTTAAATGGCAATGGCAGACAGAATTATGAGGCATTGTATTATCAAAAATCATTTTTCTAACCATTGTTTAAGAAGAAATTATTAATAATTCTTAAAGTATCAATACGAATATTTCCATTTCGCCGTATTAAATTGGAACGATCTAATCGCTTGCTTTAGCGATCAATTTCAGAATCCTGTTAGATTAAACAGAGCTTTGAATAGGTTTCACGCGTGTACACGGAGAAAAAGTGAACAAAATCGACGCGCCCGCGATTGAACTAATTTCAGGGAAATCGACAGCAGTGGCAAACCGACCGCTTATGAGTTTCAAATTCTTTGCTCTGAAAATCAACTTTTGCTTTCTGCGACGTTACTTTCGACCCATTCAGCGGGCCACGTAACACGATCAGCTAGCTGAATAGGAGATTCGTTTATTCAGGCCACCCTGATAGCATTCACCGGCGAGAAAGCGCACACGATCTCATTCCCAGCCGAACAGGTGCGCTACCAAAGTGATCCGTGCTTTTTTTATATGGCCAGGCGAGCTTCGTTATTCTCGTTAAAAGTTATGAAACGGCTTTTTGCGACACTTTTCGCTACGTTTCCCAACACAATCGTTGTAACTTTCAGCGCCGACACGAACTAACCGAATGACTGCCAAAGACTAAGTTATTCGAAACTGTGATAAGATCAATTATTGTCAGCGCGCAGCGAACATACATTTAGCGACATCGTTCGGTAACGTTCTATTACCAAGCGATATTCTGTATGTAATAAATTCTATACGTTTAATAAGATTTTAAACATACAGCCTTGTCATAGTTCCTCTGAAAAAAATTCTCTAACAAAGCTAAAAATAGGTGCAGTCCACGCCCATCGTTGTGCTCGATGTGCTATAATATCTGTATCGCTTACTCTGTCGCTCAGTACTAGGGTCAGTTCTCGGAAGGAAAAAGTATCCCTTACATTTAAATTTACATGCTGCCTTTACGAATCGACGAGAATTGAATTTTACCCGTACACCATTACAGTTTCTTCATTCTGTGGGCAATCTCCGGAAAGAAGCAAAGAAATCGCAATAGCTCGACGTATTGCAATTCCTGTAATCTCTCGCAAGTTAGCAATGCCCGAATAAGTTTCCTTTGTCCATGAATATATCCTTGATGTGACATAGGGCAGTCATTTGCATCTCTGTTAGTCCCAGGAGTCACGATCTACCTTCACTTCTCTGTCGATAAACAGCATCCTGGATACGTGTATAAGCGCGTCTCAGTACACAACGCTATCACCGTATCGCCCATTCACCTGCGCCATCGATGAATACACGGTCATTCCTCATACCTTACGCGTCTACTTAGTGGCACTTAAGCAAATTCCCCGGTTCTTGCTGGATATCGCCAAACAACCTCGTAGCATCAACGAGAACAGTTTTGACATAAGCTCGGGCTTAACCTAATGATATTAGGATCGGTTTAGCCCCTTTGAGGTGATGACGTCGTGCATGTAGTGGCTTGGCCAGTCATTTATCATAATTATTAGCGAAACTCACATGTCTATATACCCATACAGAATACAAAGTGCGAACTATTGCTATAATATCGAATCTAGCGTCGAAAGATAAAGTAGCATAGGTTGCTCTAACTATTTTATAAGGACACAATGAAGGAAGAATTTGAAGTCTAATTATTATCGACATTCACGCATTTACATCTCCATGTAAAAAATTATGTAAAATTGATTTAGAACTACATCATTTTAAAGAGAAAAAATATTCCGTTGATTCAAACCCCACGTAGAGGTAAATCACGCAAGAAATGAATTATGCCTGTTAAAATTTCGTAGGAAATTATATCACTATCATTTGGAAGTCACGTGGATACGTATGAAACCGTAGTTACAACTAACATCGACCGTTATCAAGCCGAAGAATCTTCTGTGTCCAAATGTAACGGTTAATTTAAATCTGATTGCGATTTAACCATGCCCCAATTCTAACGTTCCTTTAATTGAATCTGCAGTTAACGTCTACTTTATCACCACGCTAATTTCAATCCCACACCACCTACAATTTAGACCTCGGTTAAGGTTACCGCCACGCACCAATTAGCATACAATGTGAATGTTATAGTTGGTGAGAAACGCGTAATTATTTTATCGCTATACGCTAAGTGCGTTAAGATATTCAGGCGCAATAGTAATTAGATATTACGAAGGATCTCGCTATAACGCCTTATTGCGCGCGCAAAGAAGTTTTTAAATGCTTTGCGTTACGTTCGCGATTTAAATTTTAACCATTTTATCTGTTTTGATTAACCACGTCATAAGCCACGATCTAACTTTAACCTAAACTAAAATATCGCTGAAGAGAGTTTCAGTGCAAGCCCCAGCTTAACAAGCTTTACCAAACTGACATTAAGGTCAGTGTAAGCATAGAAAATCTACTCCATGGCTTAACCTTTTGATGTGCAACGAGCAAATAACGTCCTTTAGAAAAAATTTAATAACATTTGTAAATTAGCTTAACGCAATTTCTATAATATATAATTGAATTAATTAAGCATTGATACTAGATCGCACATAAAGGATTCTAATTTATTTGACACTTACAAAATTGTTCAAGAAAAAATTCGGATATTAATAATGATATAATGAGAATGATATACATTTTACATAAGATTTTCTCGAACAAATAAATTTATTAGTAATTTTAAGTTCTGCCGTGTCAATATTATGCTATTTTTAACCTGAAAATTTGCTCGCTAGAGCATTCATGCTTTCCTCGTTAAGCTAATTATGCAGAACCGTGTACCGCTAAAATTCAATGCAGCAAGGCTTTATTGAGAGTCATTCTATACGTACTTGAACGTTGTTAACATTACACGCGTTGTTAATATTACACCTTAATAAGCACTGTCATGATGATGTATCAATCGGTATTGCATTTTCAAACAATGAAAAATAAAACTGTTTTACAGATAGATATAATAATATAATAGTGCATTGAACTTCCGAAAAAATATTTTTTTCTTCATCTACATTAAATTTTCGTAGCGCACGACTACGACTGGGAGTAACTGTACGTCACGTTAAGACTCGTAAAAATCGTTTAATGTCTTCTTCTTGGCTGCATTACCTGGTCGAAAGAAAGGCTGTCAGGATTGTAATTTGGTTTTACTCTATGTTCAAGTGCACGCGTGTAAGCCAACGACCGATTTCGACGCCCTACAGTTGCATGCTATACAGATGATAAGAGTATTAAGCATCAAGCTACTTCGAGTGACGACGATATCGCTCGGCACGACATTCTCGCGAGACTTTCCCGTATTTTCTCCTCTGGAACAATAGGTATAATCATCGCGTAATCTTCAACTTGGTCCGTACCAATGCTTCTTGTTGGATAGTATTAGCCTAAGCTTATAGGAAGAACTTTACATACCCTGTGGATGACAGAAGCGGAAAACGTTGAAAATCATTTCGAGAAGAATCGTGTCGAAACGACAGTCACCGATTTTGACGGCTTGAACGAGCCCAAAAGTTTTGATGAATTTTTAATAAATTGTGCGTTCACCATTGCTCGTGGCATTTTGATCAAGTATCACGCGTGGAATTTATTTAATGGTAAAAATGGGTGGACAGAAAACAAAACAATAAAAATGGATTTTTGTTCGCTTGTGTATTCTCGAATTGATATCAAAAGTTTTTAATACGATATGACCCTTATTTCAACGAAACTAACAGTCGAACACAGCTGGAAACTATGCAACTATAGTATAATGTAATTCGAATGTAAAATAAATATAACACAATTCAACTGCAATATAATGTAACTATAATATAGTATAACTACATACAATGTAATAGCTAAATATGTTCCAGCTAATATCAACAGTGACATGCACACGACATCAATACCTCCTGCGTCAACACTGCAACATGGTTCTCTCCCTCTCTCTCTCTCTCAGAAATATAACTATCGTTTTCCCTTTTGTTCTATTTAAGATCGACTATTAATGAACTACTAAAGTAATCAACAGAAATTATACAGTCATTATTGTATCCTTTTTCATCTTTCCATTAATTTGTTGTTTCGAATAGAGTTTAGAGAAATAAAAATGTTCTGTAAATATTAAATATCCCCGGAATCCTTCTCCGGCGCAACCAATCCTTTAGGTATCGATTCGGAGGTGAACAGGACCGTTGTTCCACCCCGGAAAAGTGGATCAGAGAAAGTGCCCTCGCCTCAAGTGCTCGTCCATAGTTGCAACTTCAACATCTGCAAGCCATTGGCAAGTACCGGGGCCGTGAACGAAGGACACTGTCTGAACAGTGTCATCGTTTCCGGTATAGCTCAACCACCCTTGCCGTAGCCAGTCCTCGAGATGTTGACGTTGCGGGGAAAGTCTCACCCTTTTGTTTCCTCCAAGTGGGGAAAATTGATATGATCGAATATCTGGGAAAGCGCTGGAGCTAAACGATGCATTTCAATTGCAATACTGTTCGGCGAATTTCAAACGATTTTAATGCCGTTTCTATTATTTAACGTAATTGCATTTACAGGGGTGACTATTCTAATATTGTTGCTAAAAGTAGCGTAAGTCGCAGAGCGTAGTAAAAAAAAGAATTCTCTAAATGTAGCTACTATGTAGAAAATAAAAATTCCCCACATTCATTGCAAGAAACGAGGGCTCTTTCTACGATTTTTTCTTTTAATAATTGCAATATTTCAACATCATTTTCAATCTTTTAAATGTTCCTATTATTTCGTTTTTTTTATCTATTTATTTTGGTTATAAACCCATAAAATCCACCATCCAGTTGTTAACGTTAATTAGAACGCGAATGAATCTTTTTAATAATAAGTAACAGGTACATGGTCAGGTGAGAATACTTCACGTAAGAAAATAACACGGATAGAAGATCGAGTGAACATATATGGGTAACAAAGTCTGCAGTGCACTACTCACAATCCTGCGTGCAACGGACAATTTTCCAGCAGCGAAAAGCAATTTCGTCGGTTCTCGACTACAAAAGGTATTGCTCGAAGAATCACTTGACAGGAACCCAAGAAAGTCAGTATATTTGTTCCACCGATAGTGCACGATGAATTCTCAATGTTAGCCTCCTGGAAAATCACATTTCACCGGAAAAATTGTCATTCTGTGGTTTCGACTTTAACTTCTGATTGTAATAAATTGCAACAATTTATTTGATACCGCAAATATATTTACCTAGTTACAGTATCTATTCATTTACTTACGGTAAATAACTTTAACGATGACCATATTAGAGTCTATTTTATACTAAAAATATTGATAAAAATAGTGAAACATTTGTTTATCGCTAATGCGGTATTAACAAACGGTTGCAGAACGTAGTATCGATCTAAACTGCAGAGAATGATGGAGACTTTTAAAGGGGCCACGTATTTACACTCACATGCGTTGAATTAACCTGCGGTTATCGTGGATAACCAGTGAAATTCTACCACGCGAATAAATGTCGTGATATAGCATTCGGAAGCGTACTATGAATGCCGCGGCAATTGTGTGCGTATTCGATCGTTTTGCAGATAGAATCGTTGCGCAAAAACACGATCATTCGGATCATGGCTCTCTTGCACGAATTTTTCTCTATCGGAGAAGATAGACACGGATATGAATCATCGAAACGCGAGCATTCGATAACCGTAGCTACCGAAGCACGCGATATCTAGTTCCGAAGATCTTCATCCGTATTCATTTGTAATTATTAATTTATAAATATTGCGTACGCAATATGATATGTGATATATGATGCAAGTATGATATATGACATATACAGGGTGAGTCTCGTAACATAACCATATCAAATAACTCATCAAATATATTTACGAAAAAATGTTTCAAATATTAATTGCATGGTTTTTAAGGTAACATATGGTATTCTAATTAGTTTTCTGTTGTTTTGCTTTCATGTTTCAAAGACACGCCCAATATACGATATTATAAATCACATAAAATATCATATAACATGATAGTATGTGACACGTGAGTTCTGTAAACGAAAACAATTGAGAAGTTTTCAGAAGTTTTATTACTGTTTTAGATCATTTTTATCCGTTAAAATGCTTTTGATTCCCGTTTATAAAATATAATTTAGCAAAATTATTCTTGCATCAACATTTGCGCGTCGTTCGTAATCCGCGCCATGCCGTAACGTGATATTAAAGTTACAAATGCACACGTTTACATCTGTTAGAGCATTAAAGTCATTTCTTTCTGCATCTGTAAGGAAATTTGATGTCAATTTACATGGCACACACGGCGTTCTCTTGCTTGTCGCACGATATAAATCTGTTGAAATTTATAATATTTAGTTGAAATTAATATTATATAATGCAGGCGGTGCCGACGTAAAATGGAAACTGCATGCTGAATATGAGTGATCATGAAATATTTTTTTTATATACGGAGTGTCATGTAAAAAATTCAAGACTCCGTTTTCGAGAAAAAAATAGATTCCAAAAATAATATTTCTCATGATTCTGCAAACCATACTATTTTTCAACTCAGTTTTCGGCTACACGACACCCTCAAAATTTTCGACGAATAAACCTTGAAATATCAGCTGCCATAATGTATAATAACAATTCTGTTAAAAATACGAGTAATAAAATAATTGTAGTAATACGATAATAATACAACCCTCGCAGAATTCAAATGGTGGAAGGGCAGTCATTGTGAGCCGTTATTCCAATTGTAAGCACAGTCGCTCTAGAAATCACCTGTTGACATTCATTGTTGAAATGAAACTCGTCTACGAAGCAGCCGACGTATGTATTTAGGTATTGTCTCAAGGTAGCGGTTGCATCTGCCACGATCGTACTCACGATTACGTCTGTGTGTTTGATTTTTGTGTATTCAGAGCTTCTCCACCCAGAAATTAGTTGTCACCGCGCACCGCGCTGCTTATGGGGGTGAAAATCCACCATGAGGAGACCCGCATCGGTTACACGCCCAACGGATCTGTTAAAGAGAGCGTCGCACTCGGAGGTTCGTGACAAGGCGTCGCTATTGAATTTTGGAAAGTGGGATGCTAGAAAGGTATCGTTGCGAGTTTTGTCGGCTCCACGCATTGCATGTCGCGTCATTTTATTTACAATTTGCTCTATTTATAATGATACTCTGAATTATCTATAGTAATCTATGTATACCAGAAATTTCACGTGAACGATCGGTAACGTAACCTTTTAAAACGCGATAACTATCTTAAAATTGCGCCAAACGGTTGGATTTTGCATAGTTATTAAGCTAACCAGTTTCTAAAACAATCCTGGAAAGAATTTGTGATGCAACATGTGCAAAAAGACAAAACAATTAACGTATTATAAAATAATGCATCGTTATTCATCATTCTTATTAAATATTCGGAACACTGCTCATGAAACACTGAATATCTATTTAAAAGTCCAAGGGCACTAACTTGGATTTAATAAAATGATTCTCAACCCAGAAAACGTTAACTTCTATCCATCCATCAGTCCTCCAAACTTTCTTGGAAAGTATTCTCCGTAACTCATTAACTATGCACGCTGGGAAAGTATGTTTAAAGTAAACGTTGTACAGTACGATGAAAGCAGTCTAAATAAAAAGAAAATTATTACCTTAAAAATTTGCCCTTATACCAATAACCTCGCTATTGTATATGATCTCGTATAATAATAGCAATAATCTATTAAATAAATAATCAAATAAGAGAAACAGGAGTGAAATAAGACTGAACGTTTTCCTTTAATAATTTCAACAAGTCAAAAAGTCTAAATCTTACGTGAACTTTTGCACAATCCATGCAAATTTGCTGTCGATGCTACCTCAAATAGAAATAAAGAATGAAAAGAAAATTCGATGCGTGCTGTGATTTCGATGAAAACAGATAGTATCACTTTATCGTATCCAGCCTGCACACCTAAACGATTCCGAATCTCATCAAAGTCGTACGAAGTACCAATTTCATTTCGGTTCGTTGGTTTCCTGTAGTTCTCTTGCTGGAATTCTTGGTGGAATAAATATAGTAACTCGGTAAATGGCTAACTATAGAAGATTCCGGAACGAACCTAGACTGATCCACTTCAGCCCTCAACGATTGAATTTCAACAATCCCTACGAGTAAGGCGATATACAGATAGAACAGACTTGGCCGCGGATAGTGCTTCCACCATACTTCAGACCCACTTCAAGTGTCATTGTTATCAAAGGATAACGACAGCAGTTAATGACAGCAGAGATTCCCCCGTCTTTCGCAAATGGTACTGCTTGGCACAGTGCTTAGCATTTTGGCTGCCTTGACAGCTGCGATGGAATAGAGGAATACCGGTTTAGTTCGTAAGAAGTAAAATAACGATGTCAAACTTTCAGATCTACATATTCGAATTGAAATAAGACTATATCGTGATATTAATTATGGCATACAGCTCAAAGTACTTCGAATAAGCTACGAGAGACGTGCAATTTCGTCGCTGGCCGCGCGAAAATGCTAATTGCGAGTCCTCTTCCTGTTTTGCTTAGCATTTTTTACCAACGTTGATCAGTATATCATTAACAAGGATATAGTTGAAGAAGTAGCAATCAACTAAGAACGAACCGTGAAATTAGTGGAAAAATCATACAGTACACGTTATCGGTATATAATATTTTTGCCCAGAAAATAGCACGTTGAGTGTAATTCGCGCGAAACTAATTTCAATAAAAGTGGTAACGTAATGGCATGTCGCCGAAGATGTGGAAGATAATAGACAAGAAGGTTTATTCAAGATGTATCGATTTTGAAATAGCGATGGTGACTGCTGAACGGATGAAAAATGAAGAGAGGAGAATAACGCGAACCATGAGACACAGAAACTTTTTCCCCGAACGTGATGAACGCACTGTGTTTTCTCATTATAACATTTCATTCTCCTGCGATCGTTATATTGTACATTTTTTAATCGAAGTTTTTAATTTCGTGTGATTGTTCGCAAACTACAATGGATTCCTCAGTCCGAATTGCATCGCTCCGCCAAAATTGTAAAGGTAACAATAACAGCATTCTTCCTGCTTGTTTATTCCGTCTGACAATGGAACAATCAAAGAAAGTAGCAGACAACAGAGAACACATTGAATCATAATACAACAGAATTATTCAACTACGTCCACTGCCACTTTCGTTCTAATTAATGTATCCCGAAATTCTCTGGACTCGAATGTTCAATTGGTGCGAGGCCCGTGGAATTTATGAAATAGTTATTACCAGGATACATTATGCATAAAGAACGAATGCGTAATTTAAGCCGCAGTGTTAACAGGAGAAATATTTTATAAAGGACTAATTAACAATATGATGAAGAGACCGGGAAATCTGACAACCGCATTTGCACTGCATTCGTTTGGTTCCTAAATATTTAATGATTCCATTACGACCGACAGAGAACGTCAGCCATGGTTTATAGTGCACTTTAGCCGGCCAGTCATATGTATTTCATAGTGATCTTCGCGCGAAGGCATTATTAATAAATATTCTGTATATTGTACTGTACGATCAAAACAATCTTAATTATGAAGATTCAACTTGCACGAAATAATTTATCGAAATAAAAATGAAACAGGCACTCGTTTTCTCTAGATTTCAATTATCATTAAATAGTAAGAGTATCGATTGAATGTAATTACTGTACAATAACAAAAACGTGACTATGGTATCCCTGCCTTTCAAAAGATATTCAATTTTCTGAACATTCTCAGTTTATTGATGTTCATATAATATCGTAGAACTGAGTATCGATGTTTGCACATGTCAAGTGTTGGAAGCAAATTAATTACATAGTTTGAAAGAATCCAAGAACGTGTATATACATAATATTTACGTACACACGCGTTACAATTCCATTGTAATTCGTAATTTGAATGCAATAAACACCATAATCGGTAATTAATGCAATTTAATTACTTACTACTCTGTATTTGTATTCCGATTTCAATCACGAATTACATTGTAATTTAATTGAACGAACATCTGATTACAGCGTAAGGTGTAATTATAACATAATTAGATTGCTTTGTAATTCTAATTGCTGAAGTAATTAAATTGTAATACTGCTCAACCTTGGGACAGAGTAACTTATGTTTCCACAGAACTGATTTGTCCTCGAGAGTGAATTAATGAATCCCTTTTACGTTCATGCACTGCTTTGCATTTTCAAAGCTTTAAAAGACCACTCTCGAATGACCATGCAGGAAACATGCTAATTACGTGCTCACAATCCCATATTCTTGACGATAATCCTTGTTAATATAAAAGCAACTTTAGAATACAACCGGAACACGCATTCTACACGCTCGCGGGAAATTCTAGATTCTCTGTGGATTATTCTGTCTCATCATGAATATTCCCAAGGAGAGCCTGGAAATTCTAGGAATGCTGTAGTTTATTATTACATGAGCCACCGTAACTTTATGGGCACGCAACGAAACTGAAAAGATTGTTCAACATGAATGCAAAGGATCAATTGCGGAGTTCTCCAAGAAAAATATAATTGAAATTGTTTCGTCAACGACCGCAGAACTTTAATATTAAATTTCCGATCTACATTTTCCGTAGAGTTACGTACAACAAAATGATTGTATAAAACTCAATCTGTTTTTGCTCCATGTACACTCTCACGGACTGCAAACTTTTATGCGAAATGAAAGTTGTTTACATTAATTAAAAAAAAAAAAAAACAGTAAACATTTCCATAACTTTCGGACCATTTTCAAATCTCTATAATGCACGATGTTTATCAATTTTTCCAAATGTATTTTTGATGATAATAATGACTCGGTATATTATTTAATTCTTTTATTCTCTCTACTGTTTTTACCTGTGTTCATCATTAATGCATACAAATTTGCAGCTGTTAATTTATAATTGATATTAGCTTATCATTTCTGCCTGCTTGCTTATTACCAGACTTCTAGACGATTAATAATCGAACTGGCAATGCGACCGAAACAATGAGCGGACGAGTCCCAATTCCTAATTTCTAAACAAAGCCGCGGTTAGCATTTGCGCTAAAGAAGAAGTTACTTAGGAACCTCTCAACACCCGATTGTGAGTGACTTTTGGAAAATCGAAACTGATATTTTTTTCAACGCCTGATAATTTCGAACCCTGATTATTATGTCCTGATTATTATTCCGTCCAATGGCGTGAAACGTCAAAGGGGCCGAACAGGTGGCTGGGACAAAGACTATCTTTGATCAGGTTAAAAATGCGGCCGGCGTCGGCGTTAACAGTTTCAAAACGGAGTTCGGCAGGATGGAAAATGGCGGCGATCAGGCTGTGCAAAGGGTCATCGTGGGACTCGCCGCCGCGTCGCGTCGCGTCGTATCGCTGAATGAAAGCGGTACTTACACAGCCATCGGGAAGGCGCTTTACGAGGGAGCGTAAAAGTGGACCAGCCGTAAAAGTGGTGGCGGATGAAATCACAATTGCTTAATGAATTTGCGGGGGTACACGGTGAATTGGGGTCGGTGCCGCCTAACTGCACTCGCATTAGCCCGTTGCTCCCGAGAGAGAGAGAGAGAGTGAGAGAAAGAGGGTGGTGAAGGGGTATCGGGGATCGGCGGAGGAAACCGTGGGTGGTGCAGATTGTGGTGGGGGAAAGGGGAGGGGGCTATTACACCGAATTCGCCCAGGAATTTGCATATATAACACAAGCAGTGACCCAGGCTGCAGAAGAGGAGAAGGCAGGCCAGGTCGGATAAGTGGTTGTCTTTGAGTAGCTGAAACATAAGGATTATTCAATTAATATATTCATTGAAGTACAGCGGCCCCTACGAAAATTTACCGTGGGATCATCCGTAAAGAGAAAAAATATCTCAGAGAGCCGTTTCATGCCAGCGTTCGGTATAATCCGACACACTGTGCAGCCTGATTGATCGAAAACGGCGTACTTCGTGGCAAGCTGCTATTAGACGCAATGTCAACGTTGCCTGCACCCTCGTGCGACGGGGAACAAGTCGCCGGGACAAGATGCACGATTGATTGAATTATACATATTCAAGAATGCCGAACAGATTGGTCGCTTAAGTCGGAGAAAGTGAATTCGTTTCCAGGTTTTATTATGCACCACACTGGCCGTGTAACATAAATGATAAATGGTTTGGCAAAATATCTTTGACCGAAATCTAATTTTTATAACAAATTGTTCACGGGGATTAAAACAATGGGAATGCTGACAATACAAACAATTGGTATTTGAAAAGAAATATTCGTATATCTTAGGAAGTAACGTATATCGTTGAAAAATCGATTTCGTATTTTATCGATAAATTAATCATTTACCTTAATCTATTCGTTGAAACGTTCAAGCTGTACGAAGTTGCCGTAAATTCGGCAGTAGAAATCATAAAATTTATACGATGTGAACTGTTACGATACACGTTAAACCTCATGCTATTTCTCCCTCTGAAAATGAAATTTAATGCTCTCCTGAGAAATACCGTAATCGGCCTACATGTGGTTCAATCGTGAATGTTGCACAGCCTGCGGACGTACAAATTTACGCCTGATGGATTTATTAATCTATTTCGACGATGCATACTGCAATTAATTTATACCATGCTGACAAAAATAGAAGGCCACGAGGTGATACTAAACGGTCCCGCAAATATACATGTAGTATATCCAATTAATTTCCAGAAGCACAACTCACACTTATACTAAAACATGTTACGGTTACGTTTAGTTCTTTTTACATCATTATCTATAGATTACATTATATCCTTATGTAGTGATCATTATCACATTACCCACAAATAATGAGTGCAGGAATACCTATTGAAATTTTCACGAGAAGAAAGTACGATACGTGCAAGTTCTCTTTAAAATTACTTCAATAATCGTACGTATCGTACGTTCCACGTATTTTATGTCACATCGAGATTGCATTTACATTCACATCTACATATCGAGAGATAATTATTGAATTGTTCGTACTCTGCGTTTCTAATTGAATAATTAATATGAATGTTATATACGAAGCCAATTAATTAATGATATACTCGTTTAAATATTTTATGGAGATGATGTTGCTTATTGGTTCACATGAATAGTTAACGCGGCACTTAAAATAACAAATGAAATAACTAAATTTTGGCGGAAAAAGTCATCATTAAAAAGACGGAATGACATTGCAAGGAACGTAACAAATGATTCGCTTACAAGTTTATTTATACGAGTCGACCCATATTTGCGTTTGCTTGTACATGCATATATACCCGGAAATGGAATAATAGGGTTAATATTTTATTTGCGTCAATTATCTGCTCTTCTCGAAAATAAAATTTGATGTGACGGGTAGCTGTCGGATTTCGCGTTGCAAATAAACGATAATATCCTCTGAAAATAATAATTTGACATCAGGCGAAACCGCTGCTTAACAAGAAATATTCGATCCAGCAAATTTTATTAGTTAATCAACGAACCAAATTTTCTACTGATGTTTTCCGGCCTGCTCATACATAAACATACGTAGAACCGAATTAAATGTTTGAATATTGATAAACTGGCACGCATGAGAAATTCTTATAACCCATATTCCGGATAACGAAATTTCGATACATAAATTGATTCTATTCTGCGCTGATTGCCACGAAGATAGAATCTCGCTATCTAGATTGAAATCTCTACATTTCATTAGAATATTCATTTACCGTTCATTGTGCACATAATTTAGAATTTATCGTTCTCCTCATTGTTTTCGAAACCTCGTTCTCGTTTCTTCTCCATTATTCCGAGAAAATGATTGGAAATACTTAATTTTGAATGTGACTCTGCGCATAAACAGAGCGAATAATGAATCAACTGATTATTAAACGAAGAAAGAAACATTTAATTCGTTTCAATGTTTTGTAAATGGTGCAACATTTTTCTTGCGTACAAATTCACATTGTGTTGACCAAATCTATGAAAAAAAAAGATACGATGCAGTTTCGTTTCCATGTATCTGCTGTCGCAATTTTATAGACGGAGTACATTTGCGAAAATCTGCGGTTTATTATATCGAAATCAAAATTACGTTTCCCTAGCAAATACTCGGAGAAGCATCATGCTCTTCGCATCGTAAGATGAAAACTGGGACAGCGGTGGTGTCGTGGAACATTTAAACGTTGTCCCCGACAGCGTTCTGGATAAAATTTCTATGTGTTTTTTAATACAGAGAGGAAACCAGGAAAGGTAAAGAGACAAATCGAATTTCGCCGGGGAACGTCGGAATTCCTTTATGATGTTTGATTTGCGAATGAGTCTACACATACTTCAGCATGGTGAACTGTGATTTACTGCGCCTCGCTATATTTTATTGGCAGCAAGCCAGTTTATGAAGCGTCCGTAATAACGTTTAACCACGTTCAGCATAATTCTGTACAAAGATCGCGCAATTTTAACATTTCTGACGAATAAAGCGACGATTCCGTTGGAAAAATGACCGATTAATTTACCGTGATTCGTTTGGCTTCTCTGGAACGTTCATATATATTATACTGGTCGGTTTCTCTTGTGAACCAAGAAATTTTTATTTGTCGAATAGTTGATTATATAACGCCTTCTCGAACTATCTCTACTACATTTTTAATCAATGTTCAATTTTCTCATTCCATGATTATGTAAACGTTTGTTTAATGCATGACAAATTTTGTCATTGCATTTACACATCAAATATAATAGGATTAATTATAACGCTGAACACTTAGTTTGTTAGATCGACTACACTCTATCAGGTGATTATTATATTACAAATACATACTATATTTGTAATATCGGTTCTGCAAATGATATAGTAGAATATTCGCCAGATTACAAAAGATAACAAAAGATTGCTTACAAGGCTACTAAAATATTGTAGAAACATGACGATTATTGATTGTAGTAATACAATACAGACTGTAGTAATACAATATAGATTGTAGTAACTGAAGGAAATTATTCTCTCTATCGTACATGTGAAACTTTGAGATTTTATAGTGTCATGGTAGCACATTAAGTATTTTCCTAGGGAAATATTACTTGGAACACTTGCGAATGCGAAGCCGTTTGATTTTCCTAGTATTGATTCTATCTACTTTATGGCAAGAACATTCGGTCTAAAACTAAATAGTTTCAATTTCTATTTGATTAACGTTAATGCAACTTCACGGAAGTAAGGAAGAAGTGTTCGTCAAACAAGATTAATTTCTATATTTTGATAGGTAAGAGATCGAACATGTGAAGAAGATTATTTATTATTGATTCGAATAAAAGAAACCCTTCAATTTTCACCAAAACGTATTGGAATGTTCCTTTTGTTTTGGAAACGAGTTGCGAAGATAAAGATTTATTTGCGAAAGAAGAAAGATAAAGCATTTGGAAGAAATCCAACAAAATTCTCTGACAAAATTTCATCCTGTACGCTTTAAATCAGAATGTAGTCCCGCTACAGTAAGGGGGTGTGTTTTATGGTTCAGCCAAAATTAATGTTTTTCTGTTATTCGGCGAAGTAATTAACTCTGGTCGTTAAGCTAATCTTGTAGATGAAAATTTGAAGAAATTATAAGAAGAAAATGAGTATCCTCGCTGTTGTGCCCTCCGATAATTAAATGAAAAATTATTAAATATCAGTGGGAGAATTTTTAAAATAGTTACAGAAGCTGATACAAGATTAATAATTATATTCCACCGCGAAGGATTGATTTGAAATTCTGAAAGATGGCCGAATAATGTATTGCATTGATCGCCGAATTTTGCGAAATGTCGGGCATGTTCCTCTGTGACAAAAAATTCATAAAAATGACCTAGTTTTCGCGGAAGTAAACGTGGAAAGACATCTTAATCCTGAAACATGTTCAGAGATAGAGAGAACGAAAGAGAAAATCTCCACTTCCCCAGAGCCATCCAGATAGGAAACGCGCGTGAGAAATGCATAAGAAATCAGTCACTCCTCTCTGACTATTCGATGACGGTGGCTGTGAATTTGGCATGTGTATTTCAAAATAATATGGTATACCTCGCGTTGTATTTGTTATTATTGATCGAGTCTTATCTTTTCTGCCTTGTCATCATTCTGTAGTTCTTTATACTAGAGCTACAATACATTATGATATAAGAAAATATTTTTTCTACAAAATAATAGTAGTTAATTTGGAAGGATTCTCTTTGTAAAAGAAAAGTTTGGACGCAAGAATAAAAGAAAAACAGAAAACGAATACAGTAATACTATACCTCTTATCTGACAACTATTTCGTTCTTGATTTTACTTGCGATCATGCTTCGCAAAATATCTTGTAATGATTTCTACAGCGTTCATGATTTCTTTCGCCAGCACATATTGGGGAGGCCAGAGTTGAGTCTAGCTTTACGATAGGTATGCATGTAACATTTTTGCGATTAAAACTTTTCAGTACGCACTTTACAGTTTACTTTATTACTCCGACATACTGCCAGCCGAGCTTCAAACTTTAATTTAGAAACGGAGGGTTGAAGTCGCCTGCTGCTTCTCAATAGCAGTTGACTACCATGAACCCGCGCCACGCAGACAGGTCGGTGTGGTTACCTTCAATATTTTTTCTAAACCGTAAAAACACGCACGTCGCGCACGTTTCGCGTATCTCCACTCCGGAGGGGACACATATGGATTACGAAACCACCCCTTCACGATTTCTGTCGATTTAACCCTGTGTATGTATTTCTGGAACTTGTACTACCGTCTATTTCCAACAGTAGTTCTCTCGTACTCGCAAATTCTGTCTGCGCCTTTTTATTAAAACAAATTTGATCAACCGCGAGTGAGAGGCGCGAGAAAATGGTCTAGATACATGCGTCGATGTTTTAATTTTCTATTTAAGACACCGGCAATATATTTATAAAATACTCTTATCAACGATAACGCGGTGTTTAGATCATTATTATCATTCCAGACAGATGAACGAATTTGTTTCATTAAGCAGGCTACAATTTTTCTGACAGTGCCCGCTACATAATTCCGCTTTATATGTATATCAAGAATTATGAGCAAACGCGTGTTCCAGTTGCCGCGAAACGAATTGAACTAAACAGAGCGCATGCGCTGCCGAAAGATAAGAGCGCAGGACGACCTGCAGGGTCCTGGTATCTTCTGTTCCGAGAAAATGATGGAGCAGAGGCTCTCACAAACAGGACCGCCGGCGGTACAATAGCGTGATATACGAGCAGTACTGAATGAGCACCTTATTAACTGCGTCGGGTTTCCGCAGTGGGCAACCGGAGCAACCCTACTCGTGTCTTTCCTTATCTTGTCCAGTCCTACGTACTCCTCCTCTTTTGGATCAATTCGGCGAGAAAGACCTATGGGATTCCCCTTTTTCCACGGCGAAAATACAGAAACGGACAGCACCGCACTACGCCGGTCAATTAAATGATCGCGCGACGCGATTGTAAGAAACGATTCGCTAGAAGTCGAACACCTAAACACTGTGCATTATGCTGGAATAAACGTAATTGATTTCAGAACCTCGTATAGATCAGCCTTTAGAACGTATACATTTTTTTGGAATATTTTTCGAAAATGTGTTCATTCGACTTTTCAAATCACCGATTAGGTCAAAGTTATGATTAAAGAAGGAATAAAAGTCACAGATTTATGCTGCTGTCATTTTAATGTCTGCATCGCTGCTACTCGATCACGTCTAACAAACACCATCCATTTCAGGGAACAAGGATGCATTAGCTTCCGCGAAATCAGCTGCCTGCTCACGAAAAAAAGGTACAACGTTTCAGTTACTCTTCGACACGCCATTCTCTAAAATCGGATAACCTCGAGGCTCGTTTAATTTTACTAAATTGCTACAACTTTTAATTAAAACTGCTTCCTTTTAATTAAGACTCACAAAGACGGCGCATACCCGCCGATTTTTATGAAATTTATATCGGAAATGCTTCAAACATCTGCTCGACACGTGCTTCAATTACCAACTATCGTTATTGTTCCTGGCGCGAAGGTGAACAAAAATTCTACTGTTAATATCTTTTCGTGACAAAACGAACGATGCACATATTGATCGGAGCATCAGAATGGTTTCTCGTTAGGCGGTTCCGATGATACGACCGAGATGCGAAGCGGCGCGAACGCGAATTAAAAAATTTGTAAGTTGTGCGTGATCGCGCTCCTCCCAATACGCGCGCAATTGAAACCGTTTCATACATCTGCACGCGGGGCTTCGTTCATATTGTTTGTTCTCCCCAGACACCCGGCGTTATTGTGAGGCTATGCAGAAATTGCTTTCTTGTAATTTATAGTTATGGCTATTTGTATATGCACCGTTGATACTCTCTGGACACAATTACAAGCGAGAAACTGCTCGTTAAAACCGATGTTTACGGTTCGAGAGCTGATTGTTCGTTGACGTTTTCGAATTTCTATAGGTGGGCGGTATAAAAATTTATAGCGCGTTACGAAATTGGAGAGCAACCTTTCGAAACGTTTGCGCAACCAACTTTGTTCTTTGTTGATCATTTTTAGTAACTCGTTAATGATATATAGATAAATAATACGTAGATAATCTTAAATAATCTTGACCTGTGTAAGGAATCTTTCGCCAATCTATTTTTGTCATGAATAAACACAATTTGCGGCCGAATAATACATGAACGCAAGGCAATAGTTTCAACAGACAATAAAGGTTCTTCCACGTGAACATTTGTTAGCAATCCAACGTTCCCCGAGTGCCTACAATTTTCATAGCAAACTCCTAAGCTGACTACATATTAAGGTAATTGGGCATAAACTCTTGTGTTATTATGGAATACGTTTTTCGGGTAATTATGACTCTCAAGAAGAAGCTCGTAGTACAGTTTTTACGGTTCTCATTATCCTTGTACTGGAACGGTCCAATGATAATGCAGTGCTTAAAAATTGAAGGTGGAAATTTCAAATAATCTTTCGAATAATGCCGATTAATAACTCAAAAATTGATCTCAGCGAATAATATTGCAGCTTTCGATTGATTTAACAATACCAATTCAGCGAATTGAAATCGAAAATCTATTAATCTGTATAAAAAGTACAAAACCAACTCGATGGAACTATGTTAATGCAAACCCGATTTTGATATTTATACCTCTCAATTTATAATCGTATCTGTAAATCGATATAACCAACTGAATTTATACGGCTTTTATCTATAATTTCAAATGTCGATTGAAAAAAAAGCAGTTACATTTGAATTTGTGTAAGTTTTGTGGAAATTAAAATGTCTCCATACGTTGTCTCGACAGAAACATTTATTTTTATTCGTGCAATATTATCAGAGAGAGAGACAATTTTATACTTGTATATTTGTAATATTTATCGAGTTTTTACTTCTTGAGGTTTCATAAACAATGGAACACACAATACATGTTTTTAGTTTTTCATGAGTCTTATGTAAATGCATGCGATGCAGAGTAAATGTGCATGTGCATCAAATGCTACGCTTGTACTGCGATATAGAATATAAACAAATATGAAGCAAAATTGATTAATGTGTGATCAATCCAGAGGACAATGTCGAACCAGTAAGATAAATATTGTTATCCCAGTACCACGGACAAATTTTCTTGTGAAAATAGCATGAAAATATAACTAATTTAAAGTATAATATAATATTAATCATTCGAGGAAATAAAAACTGAAGCAGTTTGAAAGACGCGATTTTTCAAACTAAGATTTAAAAACACAAGACAACGAAATATTGTGTCAACAACGATTTTACTATATGCAGGAACGGCAGATTACAGCTGCAATATTTATTGCTGCATATAATAAATAACAAATAATTAATTCGCGAAACAACTTTTCTCTGCGTATTGTTACAATATTAAACCGTGTGCTGGCTACGTCATACAGAACGCTATTTACCATTTGCATTATCAGTGGCCAGCAATTGATTATGATGATGATGATAGCAGATTACTAACAAAATGTATTTCACTCACTGTCACTGTTTCTCGCCCTCATCTCTGACGTCTCGACTCAGAGGCGAGTAAGCCGAAAACAGATAACAGTGGATAATTTCTGAGACACCTGTCGGTCCAGGGACGACGACAATCAGTGAACCATTGCTGAATTTCGATCGTTTTGAATCTCTTGCCCATCCAACTGCAATCTCATTCGCGTTGGCTGGACACAAGCCAATTGCTGGAGAGCAATAAACATTTGACAATCAGACAATCTCAGTTGTTCTAAAATAAACGCGTTAATTGTTACTGAAAAGGTCACGCAATAAAATATTCGGATACATAGTCAACGAAATAAATTTCTCGAGATGTTAGTAGAACTGATTTACTAGACGGAGTCTAAACAAATGTTTAGAATTATTGCAAATGGTCGGAATAACGATAAATTGAGAAAGTCACGTTTTTCAACCTTTCTTACCCTTTTTCAAAATTTTAATCGCTTGTTATTAATATTTAAGTATTCGAGTAAATTCAGACACGGTGTAAATGTTAATGTTCTCTTCCTTCTAAGAAATTACATCAATTGAAAAATTCCTAATCGCTGTAACTGTGAAGAAAATGGTACGGCAAGGGGTTAATATAAAGTAAAAAAGCTACTCTAATATACGAATATTTGACAAAATGTACACTGGTACGAATACTTTTGTGGATTGTTATTACGTACTACAAGGAGTAAAATCAATATATTTTTGTTATCAGTTAATCAATTTTGTTATAATTTGTTATTAACAAACTTTATACATGTGTCTATTCATAATAAAAAGTTTATTGCGTGAACTTACATGCGTCCCTTGATTTCAACCTCTTAGAAGCAATGAGGGTACGAATACTTACGGGACTAACTGTATATAAGCTTCAAAATTATAGACCATAAAAGGAGATGTGTAAAATGTTACTGTATAAATACAGGTTGTAAACCAACCGAATTCCGAATATTGTTACAATCGATCTTGCGTCAATATTACGAAATAAAGATAATAAACACAGACTAGTGGAAACATGCTGCGAAAGTATCACATGACGGAGAAGGACAAACCGGTATAGTTGCGATCCTGAAGATTCATATTTGAAGCGGCGGGAACATAGTACGAATTCCACGGTACGCGAGTCATAATTATAACCTTAATTAAAAGAGCATTAATTAAAAGCGTGCACTGTTGCGTCTATAATTAATAACGGTCCAACTTGTTCCCGCTGCTTCGCACACGCACGCACAGGGACATTTACCAACTATGTATCTGAAATGACGTGCCAAATGCATACGAAGGTGATTCCTTTGCATACAGCTATATACGTATACGAACTACTGTTGGACGCACACAATAAAATTGAACTTTAAATACACATTTTTGATGTTCCCGAGCTGTGTTCGCGGTTGATCCATTCGCCGGCCGTTATTCTGCCAGCTCATCGTTCACGGGACACGCCATTTCATTTTCTGTGAATTGGCACGCCTCTGTGCGCAATTCAATTAATCAATTCACGGTTATTGTTGCGGATACAAGGTTGGCGACAGCGTTAAGACAGTTTGCCTCCGACATATTGAACCGGTTCAGATGCAATCTTCTATTTTGTTTATTTAGCAAAATTTCGTCCACTGATGTATCTTTCGATGTCTATAGTTTGTCTTTTACCTTTATGAATGATCATTTTAATGTGTTTGCGTATTACGTAACTAATTTCAGTACGTACTGAAAACGATTTTCACTTTTTAATTATACTTCAAATTCATAAATTGGGAAAAAACTATGAATCTTTAATTACAACTAACAAATTTTTACAAAAAAACAAATTTTTTAATTATCAAATAAGTTAACCTTTGATTTTCTCGACACAAGAGAAAATGGACTTACACCACTTTCAAAATAAACGGTCCATATATGATTATAATTACATTTGTAACTCACCAATTTCAATTGCAATCGTACCCTCGTAAATTGAAAACAATTTTGCAGTACATTTCTAACATTATTTCCCAATCATTTCGAATTCGTATACGCAGGGCATGTATTTTACCGTGCAAGTTTGTTCACAGTCAGTTGTAATTAGTGTAAACGCAATTACTATTGCAACTGATGGGAAATCATCTAAACCTTTCGACAATACCAATACATATAACGGCACAGATTGCAATTCTCGTGACGTTCAACTTCCTCTTTGATCTTCGAAAACCTTTGTATTCCGGGAATCCCGTTCACAATCCTATCAACGTTTGTGTTATCAATGTTATCATTGATGCTAATTGTGTTCCTCCGCAATATCGCGTAACAGCTACTACTAATTCCGATACGCGGTCTTAATAACCCGTGATTCGCGGAAATTAATATAATGAGAAGAGACGTATTGCAAATCGAAACCATTTAGTTCTTTGCCACGTTTTTCGAAAGATCGCTGAAAACTCGAAAAATCATGGGATCGTGTGAGAACTTGAAGCTCCTGTATTTCTATGTAACTTTAAACCGAACAACGTCCGAATAAGGTTTAAACCGGTAAAGTAAAAGAAATATCAGAGTCATTATTTAGTAGACTAGTCCCTCTATCATTTAAAAAAATGAATTCTTTGCAATACGTATATTTCTAATATAGACAAAACATATTTAAGTAACAGCCTCCTTATTTGAGGACGTAAATAACTCTACTTGATAACGAATTTATAAAATAATCACGGTGTTCTAAAACAGGAATCTAGTTACTGAAATAAATGTGCAGCAGACTTCGCGAAACACGCATTAACGTGGATAGCTGATAGAAATTAGATTATCACTAATTTGAATATATTTCTTCCTAAGTATAAGTAAAGTGACAGTGAATCGCGAAACTATCGCATAGAACGCGTCAAAACTCATTGAATATATAAATCATGTCGGCAATATGCGGCACGCGGCGCAATATTCGGTAATGCTACTATATTTAAGCTGCCCGTATACGTGTATCAGGACGATCATCTACTTTTCCGAGTACGAATAATTAAATAGTTGAAATGAATATCGTTTGTCCAGCAGTGATTACGCCCGTTCCAAATACGTGACACCTATTACAAAGTAATGAATCATTTGCATCCGTAATCCATGCCAGCCATAAGCTCTTTACTATTATAACGTGTTGTTTAATTCATACTGAATCGATAACGTAAGTACTATATTACCGGTACCACATCATCACTGCGAGATCATTTATCGAATCAATGAAGAGAATTATTAAGCTGCAAATCTTTATCCGTAATTTGAATTCTTTGTTCATTGTGCCGACGAAATTGTAAACTATATCAAAATAATTACTAAAACCTTCACACATTTTTCCTCTCTTAAAAGAAGAGAATTATTCTGGCTACCAAATTTTACTTTCAAATGTTTGGATACGTATTACCGAATAACGGCGAATAAATGCTTCATTGACTTTTTAACATAAAATCATTGATATGTTTTTCAAATAATACATGAACAGTACATTTTATAGCAGAGAACAAGGTACGTAGAAAATGAAGGCGGCGTAATATAAAGGAGTTGCAGTTATTATTGTGTGTTTGTTCATTAATGTAATATATTAGTTTTGTAATATTAGTTTGTGTTTCATTGTCCGAGGCGCATAGAATTCTCGTATTACCAGAAATGCAAAGGCCGTACGATGAATACTTCCCATGTACGGAAAATTAATTAAATTCTTCCAATTTCGCAAGCTCGCCAAGGGAGTATTATTTACTGTTTATTGAAGGTACGACGAATGTCAGATGATGATTACATTTATATATCTGAAGCTTTGGAATACCTACGTTTATAATCTAACAATCTCATTGTAAAGTTTCCACGATCTGTTTCACAGAACATTCTCATCGTGATAAACCCATTGATCCTATAAAAAATGTTTAACATTGTCTTAAATAACTATTTCATGTAGCCGCCTATTAAATTCAAATCGCGCAACCCCTCCCGCGTCATAAATATTGAGAAACTCATTAGCTTAAAAGCGTTACTTTTATGGCATACAGAATGGGTCATTCTGTGACGATAAAATTAAGGAAGCGCATTTTATCTTTGCGAATCCACCGAAAAACTAGCCATATAAAACACAACTTCGGAATAAATTAACCGTAGCGATAAATTATTACACCTCTACGTGAATACATATGTATAATGAAAGATATCGACATTTAGCTACAACTTTTCTAAAAATCGTATTACATGTGACATTAATTATTCTTCAGGAATGGAACATTGTTGTGTAGGTATATGTAGCAATTGTGGTATTCCTTTACAATTATAACTACTATTCATTAACAATAAATATACTTGTATAATATTCGTACGGAGGAGCGTGTGCCACGGTATGTACAGTCTCTCCGCGAATGAGGCAGAACAAATGCACGAGAACAAATTTCCCGTTCCGAAACTCATCAACAGACATATGGTCAGACATATCATCAAACTGGTCTAGATGGAATTTTGAATTTTGTTTATTCGTAAAAGCTGATTTCCTTATTGCCGCGTTTCTCGCGTGATCACGTGTTTTCAAACTCGCTAAGATTTTTTAAATCGGACTAAATGACACGAATATACATATTAAAATTAATCGTACGTACCAAAATTACGGACTATCAACGAGAGTAATTATGATTTATTAGATTTTCGGTCAGGAACAATGGTTCGAAATCTGCTGGTTCCAGCAGAATTTTAATGACGACATTAAAAACGTGCTGCTTTAGCGAGAAGATTGTTTTTACAGCACACGTCATCCAATGTTAAAGGTGACTGTGCGATTGTTTTCGACGCGACAAATGGCAGGTGCGCGAATACGAAACGGCGGAATGAAAGGGATCGGTCTGACGCAAAAATGCTCTCGGTCAGGTACGCGTGAATCGTTAAAAGAAAATGTCGTAAGCCCCTGGTCGCGGGTAAATGGATTGTTATAACAACTTTGGAAACGGCGCGGCAATGACGCCGTCAGTCAACGAAGGTTCGCGTGGGAAGACGGGGAAATGAAAGAAGAAAGTCTTCCGTGAAATAATCCGTTTGCGTATCACAAAGAACAGAGCATCTGCTCGTATTGTCCTTGGTCTTATTTAATTGCGAAGCAAATGTAAATTCCGTCGATTTCGGACGTTTTTCGCATCCATGCACGTTTACAACTATACTGCCGTCGCGTCGCACAGTGATCCAAAATACTGTTCATCTATCATCTATCGATTGCACAAGAGTTGCAAGAGTAACGATCATCACGAATGCAAACTATTGGATTTTCATTTTTCTAGAAAATTAATATTGGATTTAGAGAGAATTATTATATGAATTAATATTGATATTAAATAAATTAAAGTTAAAAAAGTCAAAGTTAAAGTTAAAGTTAAAGTCAATGCATTAAAAGCTAAGACATAACTCTATTGCAGACTTTTCTAACGTCCCGTTTGCGTATCTTCACTCTAGAAACGATACGATCAATCAGCTCGAAAGCTCTTCTGCACTCACTGTGCGCCTGTTGCTCACGCTTTAAGACAATAAGTAAATATTGGTTTCCATCAAACATTTTACTGCCAACACCGCATTCTAGAATCATTATACTTTCGCCACCATGCCGGAGTTAATCTAAGATTTTCTGCTTCAAATCCCAGGTGTTATTTACAACGCACTGCTTTTCCATTACTGGAAACGTTCTTGTATATGTACACATCGTTATAGTGGCTGTATATCTTCTTGGACAATGTCCTTTGGCCAGTGTTAGACCTTTTTCCGATTCACTACATTTATTGGTATTTTACGAGCCACTCTGTCCTTAGAACCATTTATTTTTAATACTCTGCTATCTGTATTCTGTTGTACATATGTAACATCCTCCTCAATCTCTGGTTCCTTCGCACCGTTTATTCAACAAAATATTTCATTACGACACGCAATGTCACACGCTTATGATCTGAAAATCATAAATTCATTGGTCTCATTTTTTCACAGCAAATTAATCTATTGAGAAATCTCGTTTCAATCCACTTCAGTTAAAATTTTCATAAATTATTAAAATTTCACAAAAATAGTAGAAGAAAAATTTTACAAAAATATTTAAAGACATATTTTGAAAAATTCACAGCCATCACCTCGGAACGTCTTTTTGCACGTGATTTCTGATGTAATTAAACGGAAGAAAGTTATTCAATATATTGGTACAGCAAATGTTTTCTGTAACATTCGTGTTGTAATAATAACGCGCTATAAGAGATCGATACAATCATAGGAAATTGCGGCGCGCAAAAAGAACCTACCTAAGTAGAAAACAGATTACCACCAAAAGGATTGCCGGGTAATCCTTTGGTCATTGTACTCTTCAAAGGGTTCTACAATTGCTACATAATAAAAACTTTTTGAGATATTCACTCACTACTTGATGAGAGAATAAAACAGCTGTGTCGCAATCCTTGATGGAACCAAACCAGTTGTCACTCAATCACAGCCACTCGCGTAATCCATCCACCATGTAATCACCAGATCTGTAAAAATAACAAAAAATTCAATTACATTCAATAGCAGAAAGTTTAAAAGCCAAATGAAGAAATAGCCAAAAGGCAGAATAGCCAAATAGTCAAAAGACGGAACAATCAGATAATCGAATAGCCAATTAACAAAATAGTTTACGAAATAATGTAATGATCGAATCCAAACTAGCGCTAAATAAACAAAAAGATTTTAAAAACGTACATCGATTAATGCGAATATTAAATCAGACGCCATTTTTGGATGACAAAATAATTTATTGCGCTTGTCAGCTTTGGAAGACTACAGAGCCATCTTGCGATATCGTGTCGCACTCATTGTTACCGACAATTCCCAAAAGAATGACGCGTTAGCAAGAAGCAAATATCTTTATAGTTCATTTCGACTACAAGCGCTGAATATTATTTGTAAATTACGGAATATGTATTACAAAAATACTATATTAACTATAATTATTTGAATGGATAGTTGAATCATTATTTCTACTAATTATATTATTAATGATCGTATATATATGTACAGAAATAGTTTTGTATATTGTTGCGAAGGCCTCGACTTTGCCTAGCCGGTGAACACATTCTTCAATAACTTTAATAAAACTTATAACACAATACAACTCTTGACAGGAATATCTGTACAATAGACAATGTCTAGAAGTATTATTTTGGTTCGTGTATTATATTACAGTCTAATATCGTAACCACAAAATTGTTTAATAAAACAAATAAAAAATGTTGAAACTCACGATTAGAATCCATTTCTGCATTATTTAACATCCGTACAAGCATGAAAGAAGCTGTCGAAACGATTTTGGCGGCGGTTAAAGGTATCGATAGTCGACTGTAATTCACTAGTTGACCGTTCTATTTAGGTAGATGTCGCTATTGTACAGAGCCGGTAAATCAAACGCTGAAGTAAGAAATGTATTATTTGTAATATAAGACCCATTACTGTATTTCTAATAATATCATTTATTAAGCTGGCTTTCGTGATCTATATATTGTGATCTCCGTCCTCTTTTTTATTTCTTATTTTTTTCTTTAAGTTGTCCTGTTTTATTTCATTCTAGTCCTGATTCTATTACTATTTTAGCCATTCTTTATATTATTAACTGTATTATCGTTTTAACTACCACTGATTTTATTTATTTATCATATACTAATAACCTTTGCCGGCAGGCAACATTACTTTCTAATGCAATAACCACGTAATAGTTTAATAAAACATATAAAAAATTTTGAAACTCGTGATTAGAATCAAGTTCTGCATTATTTAACATCCATACGGATTCCAAGTCTGCATCCTCACTGTCGAGCATGATAGAAGCCGTTGAATTGATTTCGGCGGTAGTCAAAGGTATCGATAGTCGAATATAGTTCATTAGTTGACCGTTTTATTTAGATAGAGGTCGCTATTGTTCCACAGCATTTTCTACAGAGCCGGTAAATCAGACGCTAAAATAAAAAAAATGCTTTGTTTGTAATGTCTGCATGGATCCTAAGTCTGCATCCCAAATCTGTGGTCTGTAGCTCTGGTTTTTAGCGATGTCGATATTTCAGAACATTTGATACGAAACCCCAAATAGTGTCCAGTCTACCCTTATACCTCATCTGTGGTACTGTGCTCATGTTCAATGTTGTATATACTCTACATGTGAAATGAACCAATGAGAGCTTGATCACATGATAAATCAAGCTACTACTATTGTTGTTTGACGAAGACTGTTGCTATTTTGAATATACAGTTGATGCAGTATGCAGAGTGTTTTTAACATGTATAAGAACTTTGAACTGTTCTTGACTAATCTGAAAGTTTCAGTATAACTTGCACAACAAGACACAAAAGTGGACTGATTTTATATTTAAAAACGTTATTCTTATCTTTTTAAGGTGGAAAAATTATAGATTCAATGGCATTTCCACTTAATGATCAAGTTTACATAAAATCTTTTACACCTAGGGAACATCAAGTAAGAAACTTTCAGTTACATGTTAGATAGAAAACGATGAAATGTTCATAAAATATTTAATTGTTACAGGTTGAATTATTTTATACTGCCAAAGAGAAAAATACAATAATTTGTCTAGGAAAAAATTATGAACAAACCTTTATCGTCATAAAGTTAATTCAAGAATTTGCTACAAGTAATAGAAGGTAATAGTACAGTTAAAATAACTATTATCTTCTATGTGCAAATACTTTGTACATGTATGTAGGTTTAGTATTTCACTGAATATTTATAAATTATCATTCAATTAATTTAGGTTATTAAGTGAAGGAGGAAAACGATCGTTATACATATTGACGGATATAGAGAAGTATAAAGTAAAAGCAAGTTATATACAACTATTAACAGATTTAAAAGTATTACTATGCGATACTTGCTCACCTACAGAATTTTTAGAAAAATATGAAATCTCTCATGTAAGGATCATTATAAATATGTCTTAGTGTATTTAATTGTCATTTCTTACAATTGTACATGATCATATTGTTTTTAGGTGCTAGTTACAACTTCTAAAACATGTGCACAATTATTAACAGAAAAAAAGATTTTACCATATGAGATAAATCTAGTCATTGTTGACGAGTGCCATAGGTCCATAGAAGATAACCATCTAATATTGATTTTGCAAATGTTTTTATCTTGTACTAATGTTCCTAGAATAATTGGATTAGCAGTACCATTATTTAACTTAACTCAAGAACCTGGAAGATTAGGACTAGAAATAGAAAAAGTAGAAGCCACATTTCAATGCGAAGTTGAAACAGCTAGTGATATATTATCTATATTACGGTAAGTGTTATAACAAAAGATAGAATAATATGTAGATGTAGTAATTAGACAAAAATTTTTGAAAGTGTGACTTATACCACCATAATACTAATCTTCTCATTTATTATTATTTTACTGCAGCTGTATTCAGCTAAAAAATTGTTCATAAAATAATTATTATATTTAACTGCAACAAAAACTATTGGTATCAGTACATTGGATTTTATAATTATGAAAACCTTATTGAAAGACATATTACATGTGAAAATCTTATTTTATTTGTACAATGTTATAGTAGTATTCCATGTTAACTATAGTAATTTTTGTTAATAGCTACAGTCCTAAGCCTAAAGAATATGTAGTGGAATATTTTGAAAGTGAAAAGGGAGAATTGCACAATACTATTGAAAATTGCATATTACATGTTATTGATTTTTTACGCGATCACCGACATGATCCAACAGAAATATATAATGAAGAATTTTATGAAGACATTAAAAAAATACCTGATCCAACAGAAAAACCTATTGAAATGATGCAAGATTTTTTATATGTATTAGAAACACTTGGACCATGGTGTGCTGATCGTGCTGCACTTGCTCTTTTAATTTTAACAGAAAAATTAAAGATAAAGACCCCTTATGAAAGGCATTATTTATTATTAAACATGGTGGCATCTGTATTTACAAAAATACGAGCACTGTGTGACACTGCATTTGAAACTGTCTCTGAGAAAGAGAGAATATACAAATTCACAACACCAAAGGTTCACAGATTACTACAAGTTTTGAAAACTTATACTCCTTACTATAATAAAGATACAGATAATGTTTACGATAAAATGAATAAAGAGAATAACTTAAAAAATATATCAGATAATTCTTGTAAAGATAATATTGGACAAATTAGAAAGTCGGAATGTAACTGGAAGAGTAATGACGAAAACTATAAAAGACCATTTAAATCCCAACGCCATTTGCGAGGAGTTACAGATCCCGATTTGCTATGTGGAGTAATTTTTGTGGATAAAGCATTCATAGCAAAGATATTATTTTATTTATTACGTGAAGTATCTGTACAAGATGAGCACTTATATTTTTTGTCACCCCTTTATACAATTGAAAGAAATCCAGATGATATTGGCTATTCAAAAGATTTGGGTGTGGAATATAGAAAACAAGAAGAAGTTTTAAAACGATTTAGAATACATGAATGTAATTTAATGATTTCGACCTCAATTTTGGAAGAAGGTTTGCGATTCTATTACTATTAGGTAATTTATCTGTGTACCTTACTTACCTACAACATTTAATAATATTTTACTGTTACTAGGTATTGACATTCCCAAATGTAATTTTGTAATGAGATACGACTTTCCAAAAACTTACCAATCTTATGTTCAATGCAAAAGTCGAGCAAAGGCCGTGGATGCATTACATGTAATATTAATACCAAAAGCAATTTCAAAAGAATGTGTCTGGCAATTAGCGCAATACCACTACATAGAAAAGGTATAAAAATTATAATACGCAGTTCCGTTATTTCAGTTACCTTAATTTCTTTCCACGGTTTAGTTAGTTAGTATACTTAGGGCGCGTGTCTATCTGAGAGTAAAATTCTCGGTACTTGTTCTGTAGTCTAAAGGTTCGAGTCAGGTCGCAATAGGATCATTGTCAGACTCGCACAACACAAATCGGTTTCTTATTGTTCGATAGTGATCCTACTGCGTTTTCAGAGAAACTCGAGCCTCAAGACTCCGCAGCGCAGTTAGACGAAGCGTGGAAATGAACAGGACCTGACAGGACACGCGGATTCGAGACTACAGAGCAACTGTTGCGAGTACCACTCTCAGGTGGACATAATCAACTCAATCTGTGTAAATTTACTATGTTTCGCAGATATTATTAATGAAATGTTCTAATAATGAGCCTACTGAAGAAGAAGAAAACGAGGCAGATATGTATGCTGCTATAATTCCACATTATAAACCACTTGAGGGAGATGATGTACCTGCAGTGACTTTCAATTCTGCCATATCATTGGTAAACAGGTAGTGCAGTATTATAATAGCATGAAAAACACATATGTATATTTTTAGCATTTAGTTTATAAAGTGTATGAATCGATTTGATGTTATTATTTATTTTATTTACATAGATATTGTGCAAAATTACCTAGTGATACTTTTACAAGATTAACACCAGAATGGTCGGTTTCAAAAGTGAATGTAGACGATACGTCTATGTATACATGTTCGTTACGGCTCCCCATAAACTCACCGGTCAAATATATTATAACGGTAAATACTTCTCTTATTATAAATCAAATATGCACACTTTCGATTTTTCTCTGAAAAACAATTCATTAAAAATTTAATTTTAGTCCTATCCTATGCCCAATAGGGCTATGGCGAGGCGGATGGCTGCATTGCAGTTGTGTGTAGATTTACACAGGAAGAACGAAATAGATGATAATTTAATGCCTATTGGGAAAGAAAATTTTAAAGCTAAACCAGAAGATGCGGAGGTACCTGCACTTCCAGACGAAAGTAATGTAGATTTTTCTGAAGCTCGGCCTGGCACAACTAAACGAAGACAATATTATTATAAAAAGGTTTGTTGACATTAATATTAGTAAAAATTGATATTTTTTTGTTCCGTAATATTTCAATTTAATCAAAAAATTGTACATTTTAGACAGCTACAGCGTTAACAGACTGTAGACCGAAAGCTGGAGTTCCCTCCTACCTGTACCACATCAAAATGGTTTTGAGTTGTCCTTTACCTGAAGAACAAAACACTAGGGGTCGACGTATTTATCCTCCCGAGGAATCAGCCATTGGTTTCGGCATTATAACATTAAAAGAAATTCCTAAGGTAATGTATACAACAAAAAATTGATATTTTTTCGAAATATGTTAAGAAATTGAAAGAATTTAAATAGTCATGTTCAATCTGTTTTCCTTTTATAGTAATCTTGTTTTAAAATTTCAATCAATTTACGCTACACTAACATTAATGATGTTTGATCATTTTAATTTACTTTATTATTTCTTTGTTACCGAATAGAAATAGTACAAGGTAATAAATCAGATAAATTTTGAAATGTTTAGCAAGAAGAACGTAGCTGACCTATGCAGACCTAGAATATGACTATTTACATTTATAAGGTTGCAGTACAGTCTGCTTTAAAAATGATTTATTATCTGATATCTGTCTTCAAAGTGTTTACTATAATATTTTATTGATTTATACTACGTTATCTACGTGTCTGACTTTATGAAAGCATTTTTCGTTTTTATTTGAAAATGTTTAAAAGTTGGCAGCAGAACTGTTTAAAGAAACGCAATCTGTCAATAACAGTTCTTCATACAATTGTTACAGAAACCTTGAAACTTTTGTTTACTATAAAAATGATAATTACGAATGATGGTGATAACAAAAATTAGTTGAAAAATTTTAATGACAAATCTCCAAATTTCCTGCAGCCATCAAAAACTTTTGAATATCGTAAAAAACTGAAATTTTTGCAATTCTTAATTGTTTATAGCCCATAACAAAGTCAAACGATTTTGATGAAGTGTTCTTCATGTATATAAATCACCAATAGTTACAAAAATTTTCGTTCTAGGCTCAGATAAAAGAGTTAAAAACTATGAGATATGTATTTTTTTATTATTCCAATTAATGAAAATTTCCAAAAGAGATTTGTTAAATAACAATGTCCAGTAAACTAGTCCCTCTAACATCGCAACAGGTGTATTTGGCTATGAACTAGAGAAGATGATTGGTTCTGGTTAAGATTTTCTGGCTAAGGGACTTTGATTCACCTTTTTACACTTACTCCAGAATTATTCAGGAATAGTCGTTGCAATATTTACAAATATATGTCTTTGGCATCTGAAGTGAGATGCAAGAACAGTGAGATAACAGAGCCTTATTACATTTTGCTTTTATTTTTTCCTTGTTGTGTTAACTCTCTATGTAAGCCGCGCAAAGTACAAACACCGCATCTATTAAGGTAGATATGTTTTGGCAATATATGTAAGCTATTGCAAGTGGATCTTACTCGACAGTGCCTAAATTTAGTGCAAATGACATTGGAGAAAATGCTAAAAAGTGGTGCAACCAGATAGAAGCAATCAGGGAGATGGGACATGCATTAGTCAACCCTCTCAAGAAATGGTACAAAGATTGACAAGGAAATCGAAATTTCGAGGAGATCTGTGTTCGGTGTTTGTGTCAGAAGATCATCTTTCAAAGCGATTGTTCCAGGCAGTGTTTTATACGAGTGATCCAGCAAGTTTTTATTCTGAATATGCTTGTAACAAGTTGAAATATTACGGACAATCTGAGATAAACTTCACGCAACGAATATAACTAATTAGACCAACGCACAGTAGAAGATAACGACTGATTTATTGATTTGTATCGCACATTTTCTAAAGGTCAACAACGGGAATGTGCTAGACCGTCTGAGAAAAACAACAAGCATTCAAGTGTTCAAGAAGAATTTGTACATGCTAGATAAGACATAATATTAAAAATATACAGAATCTTATGTGTAAAAGATTTCAAAGAGAAAGTAGAGTTGAAATTAGTTCGTGATTTAAAAAGTGTACGACTAAAATGTGTTCGATTGCGCTTGAAATTTGGTCTGGGGTGTACGTGTTAAAATCTAGTGGTTCTAGGTTACTCGTGCTGCTATCTAGCGACTCTGTTCACATAACAATATGACGATGTCTTTTGGATTCGCTCATTGAATGGGTTACCCGGGGATTACCCTGGAATTGCCGGCACTGGTTTCATCGACGAAATTTTACCAACATTAACATTCAAATTTTGGACAAATGTTTTCGTAATAAATAAAATGTATTACAAAGTGTTGTTATTTATACCATAATTTCTCTTTCTACTTGATTAATCAGAATATTTTCAAACAAACTCTATCACATGCATACTAATGAACTATATGTTATCATTTCATCATTATGAACATAAAATATTATCCTTCTTTGTAAATAATAGTATGTTCTTTGACTCCTCTCTAGAGTCTGTAACAGAATGCTTATCCAACATTTTGATGAACTTTTGTAAATATATTTCCTCGATACTCTTCGGCTTTTATTTAATTAATTAGTTAATATTTACTAACACTTAATATTTTAATCCTATCTCTAAAATCCTTCTTTTTAAATATCTCTAAAATTCTTCTTTTTCAGCTATGCCCTTTCCCAATCTATACTAGATCCGGAGAAGTTCGTGTCAATTTAAAACTCAGTAAACAAACTGTGGTTTTAAGTGATGAACAGATCGAGAAAGTTTCTGCTTTCCTGAATTATACCTTTACAAATGTATTAAGATTACAACAATATTTAATGCTTTTTGATCCTAATACATCTGAAAATTCTTATATGATTGTACCTGTAAAATTAGGTGATTATAAACATTCTAAAAATCACCGATCTTACATTATACGCTTATGTATACAGTGTAATATTTTTTACTTTGTAGATGACGAATTAAATGTTACAGTAGATTGGGATTTCTTAGAATGTATATATGGCAGTCGAAATTCTGTGCCAGCAAAAGTTGCAGAAGAAATTCGAAAAGACTTTAAATTCGATGCATCACGATATCATGATGCAGTGATTATGCCTTGGTATAGAAGTCAGGATCAACCTCAGGTAATTAGTTAGAGGTTTATCTAATACAGTGAAATAGGATAATTACTAAACTCCATTAAATATCTTAGTTTCTTAAAACATTATTATAGAATCTTTCACATAGTTTATATGTGCATACCGTTTGTATAAAGATGTTGCAGATTTTTCTTCATTTCAGTATTTCTATGTTGCTGAAATTTGTGCAAATTTAAATCCTAAGTCAACCTTTCCTGGTGAAGGCTACAGTACATTTGAAGAATATTATCTGAAAAAATATGATATTCAAATACAAAATGTAGTTCAACCTTTATTGGATGTAGATCATACATCAGCCAGATTAAACTTCTTGACGCCCCGGTAAATATTAAACAAATATATATTATTTTTCTATAGGTATTCTCAATACATGTGAGATAAATTCTAAAGAGCAATAGAATTGTACACCGCAGTCGCTTTAAATTACATTCAACGTAAAAGAAATTAGAGAGTATGATAAATTATATGCTATAAGTATTTTTTAATAATATTCTTTCAGATATGTGAATCGGAAAGGTGTTGCCTTGCCTACCAGTAGCGAAGAGACGAAACGTGCGAAACGAGAGAATTTAGAACAAAAGCAAATCCTTGTTGCTGAATTATGCGCAATTCATCCCTTTCCGGCTTCGCTATGGAGGCAAGCAGTTTGTTTGCCATGCATATTGTATAGAATCAATGCCATGCTACTTGCTGATCAGATAAGATGTCAGGTTGCTGATGCCATCAATTTAGGACGACAGAGTCTAGAGTCTGGTATGTAGAAAATTAAACATGCGATAAATGTATAAATATTGATTGAGGAATTTTTTAGGGTTTGAATGGCCCGCATTAGATTTTGGCTGGAGTTTAGCAGAGGTGTTAAGGAAGTCGAAAGAGTATGACAAAAACAAGGTGGCTAAAAATGACACGGCACAAACAGTTTCTGTACCGAATGATACCGTTGACAAAAACTGTGAGGACAAGACTGAAACTGTGGCAGGTTCTTCAAATGAGTCGAACAAAGAAAAGTTACCTGACGAAACTTCCGATAATGAATTGGCAAATGAAGCAAATGAAAATGTAACGGACACCGATTCGCAGTTATCAAATAAAGAAAATGAATTCGAAATTGGGACTTGGTCAAACGACATGGCGGGGGCTTCGATAGAGTTTGGAGATAACGATTTAGACGAAGCTACGTTGACAAGTGATTTTAACTGGAACGGCGTTCGATACGGTTCTCCCGCATGCGAGTCAGACTTCGACGGATACGAATCAGATGATATATACAGTGACGGATTCGTCGATTCTTCGGATGATAGCGAAGATGACAATAGAGGTCTGCGAATATCTTATATGGGGGAGAATGTTGCGGAAGCTGTCGAGGATGAAAATCAAATAACTAAACAAGAGATTAATAAAAAGATCTTGGATCTACTAGAAATCGAGAAAAGAGGTGATGACAGTTTATGGATATACAAAAAGGATGACGAGGATACATTGATTGAAAAGTACAAACAATCTCATTATGAATTTACTCGAATTAGAGAGCAAGAAATAATAGAAAATGAGTGTTTTATAGCTAGTAATATAGATGTTTTAATAACAAGGAAAAGTACCGTCAATGTATCGTCCGAGGAAACTAAGTTGAATTGTAAACATAAAAGTTACGTCGAGAAGATCGTTGACAGATTTAAGGTGGAAATATTAAATAATAATATCGGTTTACAACCAATAAAGAAAGATTTAAATAGAGTAGACTTTACACATAATTTGGATAGTAATCTATTTAGTTTTGACTTTCAACCTGAATTAAATGATCATTCAGGCCCAAGTCCCAGTTTAATACTGCAAGCTTTAACAATGTCCAATGCAAATGACGGCATTAACTTGGAACGTTTAGAAACTATTGGGGACTCTTTTTTAAAATATGCTATAACTACGTATTTGTATTGTACATACGACAATATTCACGAAGGCAAACTCAGTCATTTAAGATCTAAACAGGTATTACTGTAGTAATAATAATCGTATGCGTCGTATATTGATTTTTGGTTTTAATTCTAGTCGAATGTTTTAGGTCAGTAATTTAAATTTATACAGATTAGGAAGGCAAAAGATGTTAGGAGAAAGCATGATTGCAACAAAGTTTGAACCACACGACAACTGGTTACCTCCTTGTTACTACGTTCCAAAAGAACTTGAACAAGTATTAATCGAATCTGGTATTCCTTCTAGTCTTTGGAATCAAGCTGACATGCCAAGTTTACAAACTTTGAATCCCACTGATATAACTCAACTCGTTAAAGAAACCGAGCAGAAATTAGGCATTATGAAGATTGAACTAAATCGTAATGATAATATACTTCCAAACAATGCAGACAGTTTGCGTTGCTTTATACCTTATAATTTAATCACACAACATAGCATTCCTGACAAAAGTATCGCAGATTGCGTAGAGGCATTAATAGGAGCATACCTAATTGCATGTGGCCCTAGAGGTGCATTGTTATTTATGGCTTGGTTAGGAATTCACGTTTTACCTACAGAAGAAGTAATTGCTATACAAGATACAGAACCGAGCGAAAGAATTCCCGGCAGTACACCGTACATAAAAGGAATGAATGAAAAAGGGCTGACGACATGGACACAGGTAATTATAACGAATTGTTTGCTAAAAGTCGTGGTTACCTTGCTTCCGTTTTTTAATACTAATAGGATAACATATTAAAAGAACGAAAAATATATAAGTTACGTCATTTAGAAGTATCTCCTTTTTCTAGATTCGTTATGGAATGTTGGAAGAACCACAGAATCCTTTACTTCGACACATTCCTGATCCGGAACAAGAATTAAAATTGTTGCTCGACGGCTATAATGAACTAGAGAAAAGTATAGGCTATAATTTTCGTGATAGTAGTTACCTGTTACAAGCATTCACTCATGCATCATACCAACCCAATAGATTAACGGACTGTTATCAACGTTTAGAATTTCTTGGAGATGCTGTTCTAGGTAATAAAAGGATTATACTAATTTTATTATTGTGATTTTCATACACTCTGATACGATTGTCATAAATATTACTGGATTCCTTTTAGATTACTTAATAACAAGACACTTATACGAAGACACTCGGCAGCATTCACCAGGTGCTTTAACGGATTTACGATCAGCTTTAGTTAATAATACTATATTTGCTTCTCTGGCAGTTCGATGTGGATTTCATAAATATTTTCGTCATCTTTCTCCTGGTTTAAGTGCTGTTATCAATCGTTTCGTAAGAATTCAGGAGGAAAATGGACATTCCATTAGTGAAGAGGTAACAATTTTGTTTAACTTCGGTTCGTTCACTTCATAAAAATTAATACTTCTGTGATCAGGACAAATAGAGAATTACAATTCCTTTTCCTTCGAATTTATTATATAATTTGCCATTTTTTAATTTTTCAATAACTTTTCTATGGTACAGATAAACGTAATGGCAAATTCTAATTTAAAATACATAAATATGATATTATTTAGGTGATATAAAATGTATAACGTCGCGTAATATGTATTCTAGTATTATTTGATTGGAGAAGATGAATGCGAAGAGGCTGAAGACGTTGAAGTGCCGAAAGCCTTAGGTGATGTATTTGAATCATTAGCTGGTGCAATTTATTTAGACAGTGGTATGTCCTTAGACGCGGTATGGGGTGTTTATTATGCAATTATGAAAAATGAAATTGGTAAGAAATGTTCATCTTCTATTATGATAAATGTTTTACCACAAATCTAACAGAATAGTATGTAAATGTGTTTTATCTTTCTAGAGCAATTTAGTACCAATGTTCCTAAGTCACCAATTCGTGAATTACTAGAATTAGAGCCTGAAACGGCAAAGTTTGGAACACCTGAAAAACTAGCTGATGGACGAAGAGTACGAGTCACAGTAGATGTTTTTGGCAAAGGTTCTTTCAAAGGAATCGGTAGGAATTATAGAATTGCAAAATGTACTGCAGCAAAATGTGCTCTCAGAAAACTAAAAAAGATGCAAAACTACCCCCGAGAAAAACTATGATAATATGTACATCATTCGAATAAAATAAGAATACAAGAAATATTATGAATTTCTTTTAATATTATAGGAACATAGATTTTTATTAAGTTATTTTGGTAATCGTACGCGAGACAGGGATGCACTGAAACATAAAATATGCTATTATGTTTAAGTAATATGTTATATTTAAAATGTGTGGGTAAGCCACTCCGCAGATAATAGATAATATCACAAACGAGATAAAGAAGTACTAATCTTCTTCAGAGTGATATTAAGTACCCAGTAAGTAAGTAACTGAGCCTTCTTTATCTGTATATCGCGCGGATTTGACACCAACGCCTTGTCCAAAAACAGGCCAAACTATAATGCTGCCACATAAGTGCGATCGACCTGCCCTCTTCAAACAATACGTTTCGTTACATGCTTCCGCGAAGATTTGCCATCGATTTAGTAATGCCAAGCGTATGGTGCCAAATGCCGAGCAGAGTTTTAGCACCAAATTCACATAAATTTCCTCACAAAGTACAGTACCAAGCATTTTACATATATTTGGTCGAAGCAGACTTGGTAGACTGGTTAGCGATGATATTGTATGTCCCCGTGTGCTCGTTCTTCTTGTTGTACATACTATCAAAGTGTAAATACGTACCAGTAAAGGCTATATTATATAATCAAGTAAAGCACATTTTCCACATTGCAGATAGATTATTTTAACCAACCCTCCAACAGTCACAAACACTGCATGAAGTCCCATCTAAATTTATTTCATCACCGGGTTACATGCACCCTCAATCAGAGCTGCACACAAGTTAGAATCTCTATCATAAATGTCTATATATAAATCTATCATACTGTTAGTTGTATATGAGAAATTATATAACAATAATAAATATAATTTAGTAATACCTTCGTGGGTAATAATCACATTCATTACACTAATAACGTGATTCATGTTATTACTATTCTGGCTATGCATAACGCATCTTCGTAGTTCAGTTCTTCCTGCAGATATGTACAATGTAGGAAAGTGTTTGCGCTTATTATCATATCGGGTTTGTCAACTATATCCATAAATTAGTTTTAATCACATAGGCATGATGATTTTTGTATTATTTCTTCTTCTGGATAGAATACGTATATATTCCTCAGAAACAATCAGGATTCGATTCACGAGCATCAGCAAACTGTATTACTCTTAGTAATAATTTGTATCGATCTCTGTTCATTATTTCCACTAATATGTCATTTTGTAACAATCTGTTTTCGCTCCACTATGTCTCCAGCGATAACTTCTTATTTATTTATCTCCAGTAGTTGTTTGCTTTTTCAACAATCAATTTAATCAATTTTTTAGATATAACTCAGACAGCATAAAAATTCGTAAAGACCGCCTAAATGTCGGCTAAAAAACGGCCTACAAACGTATTTTGAACGTTTTATGTTACAAACAATGTTGCCAGGGAATTGATGGTACGTGAGGATCCCCACTTTTCGAATGTCTTCCCACTTCACAACCATTTACAAATCCCTCACATCTCTATCGGAGTGTCTCGGATAGAAAGTTACCAAAGTGATGAGGATGCGTCGTGGTCAAAAAAGTGACCTACGCATCGTCACTCGACGTTCTATTGCTGTATATAATCACTACTTACTCTAACTTCGGATTCTGGGCGATTGCACGGCGTAAGGGGGAGTCAAAGAGATTCCCCTCGTGCCATCAATTTCCTGTAGACACTAGTTCTGTCGGACGCTCTCTTCAACCATTGTTGAATGGACATCTCAATATCTTTCCTATTGCCGGCGATGCTTGCTTTTGCTGCAGCACCTTGAATAACAATTTCATTTTATATTGATTTATGTAGAAATCATCATTATTATAATAATACCACAATATAGGTAATAAGTACATATTATAAGATTAGCAGTATTTAATTTGTTAAACGCTTTCTTCGCTTTTCTTCCCATCCAACTATACTGTAACGCCAAATCGTTGGTTATGAGTGTTGTTAGCACCCTTTTCACAAACTGGTAACAATTATCTCCCCCCATCTTGTATAATTCCTGAACCTAAAATAAAAAATGATTGATACTAAATTATTGATACTAAATGGAAATGAAAAATCAATTTCAGTCGCTTTAAGTTCATTATTTATTACAGCAATATATTTTACTTACTCCATTTTCAAACTCTTCACTATTGTTTAAAATGCTTTCAAATGTTAAAATATCCCTCTCTGTGCTCAAAGGAAATTGGAGCTGTGGAAATTTTCGCAAAAAGAATTTTTTTCTATCTTCTGTTTTATTTTTGTCATCTTTCAGTTCCCGTATTTCCTTCAGTACATCTGTTAAAAGACCCCATATTAAATGGTTCTGCTCTATTATTGTTTTTAATGTTGAATCCCTCTCCAGGCATCCTTTGCAGCAAGTATGTACAGCTTCATTTTCTGTGGATTGTTTGTTATATATCATATTTTTAAAGTAAACCCATTGATCTCTGAAATAGTTTCCTTAACTTACCAATATTACACTGCTCGCTATAATTTTCTTCCTCTATTTCTCTCTTCACTGAGTCTACATTGACTACTTCTGGATCAGCTGAAAAAAAAATATATTTTGATTAAAAAAATATGCTACTTCCAAAATATTAAGTATAGCTATGAATATAACGTTTGGTATTTTATAGTGCTTTCTTTTGTATTTACGTACCCATCACCCACTCTTGTTTTATTTTTGGAGGAGTACATTCTTCATCCATGGATGAGTCATCACTCTTTCCCAACACTTCTCGTTTCCTTTTTCTATTGAGCAACGTTGATTCAATCTCCGATTGCAGATTGCTAGTGTCTACCACTGTTTTTGTCTTACCTCTGGCCTTCATATGATCATCTAGAGGTATTGAGAATAGTCATTACTTAAATTGTATACCTCTATGGTATACGATAATTGTAACTTACCAAAATTGTCATTTCTATAAATGTTCATTGTATCTCTCTGTAGCCATGGGGATGTCACTGTTTCAGTAGTACCATTGTCAACAAATTGGACCACTGTCCATTTTCCTGTCTCCATTATTCGATTGCCTACAATGAATCTAAAGGAACAAAATTATTATCATCATAATCTGTATTTTCTGAATTATTTATATCCCTGTTTGGAGATTTTATATTGGACAAAATAGAGGTTCCCTAACATAAAGATTTGTACAAATTAAGTAAAGATCTCTTAGCACGCATTTGACATTTTAACGTCAGTTTATAAATAAAATGGTGTAATAAAACCTTACTTAATTTTAGTCTACAGCAGCAGTTCGTAATAAGTAGCAACCGGGAGAATTATATCCTTAAAAAAACATAGCTATGAAACAAACACAGGTAAAGGATATAAGCAAAAACACTGACGCTAACAAATAGCAGCGTTCACTTCGGGACGTTTTTAAGACGTCTTAAAGACGTAAACTTCAGGCATCGATCGACGCGACGCGGCACGGCGTGCTCGCTGGAGGAACTATGATCGATCGCACCTGAAGTTTAGAATCTCGATTTGTCTGCGCGTAATTGGAATCGCATCGTGTAACCGTCCAATTTGGTTTATGAAATTTTGGTAAGGACTTCTGGCACGACGTAGGATATGATTATGCTCGAAAACAATTCAAAGGTATAACAATTAGTCATCCTACAATAATCGGCTTCACTATCCTCTATAAATATCCTTTATAAAGATCAGTCCTTCCAATATAACGTCCTGGTTTGTTCCCATAGTGCCTAACAACGCAAGCGGGACCCGTTCATGAATAATAGATCATTAACTTGTAATAATGTGAAACAAATAAGGGTATCCAAGAATGTAGGAAACAAGTAGAATATTTCCGGCTTGCTATAAGGTCAAGAAAAATGACAAGGATGAAAAATATGAGAACGGAAGAGGTAAGACTAATTTCGATATTTCAATAGATTGAAGTACGACGTTTTGGAAAAGTACTTTTAATGGCGTATAGTTAAAGGACGTACTTAAATGAATTACTCATGTCAACGTGTTACATCCAATTCAATTTTTCGAAATTTTATTAGATCTTGCGATATTACATGCATAATAAAAATTAGAATATTTTTATATATACAATGGATACTCGGGATATATTTAGAGGTCTTTCATTTTATCCAAGCAAGGCAATTTCGTATTGCCCTATATATATATTTATAGTAATATAGTTAAATGTCTAAATATATATAACTTTATTAGATCGCTACTTTTCAGAGACATAAATTTTAAATGAATACAAAGAATGTAGATCTAATTTACACATCTCATTTAACGATTACATCGTTTTATTTAACTTATATGACTATTACATGTTTATCATTAAGGTAATGTGCAGATAACAAATCGGTAATGTACCGTTCATGTTGCTTATCATATAAAGACATTTATATATAATATAAAAATGATCAGATATCGAATTTATATGGTTGGTATATAGGTGGACGATGTAATACTACTACGTCTGAGCAGTGTGTCCGAGGCTTGCAGTATGGCAGAGCCCTTACGAAATGATCTCTTATTCGGATGTAGATTTAGCGGGGGTAAGTTTGGATGTTCGATTCTTGTCGGTGAACTAACACGAGGGCGCAATGTTCCTCTTTGCTGGATCGTCAGTATGCCTATAAATTATAAATCATTCGATGAAATAAATACGGAGAGAAGTTGTTCGATACGAGCAGCGAAATATTGCCTGAATCGTTCGGCTCCAATACGTCATTGAGTTGGTAATAATCAGTCTTTATCGACAGCGGTTCTTCGTAATCTACGAATGCCGTGTTATCAAACGCTTTATCATCCTTCGGCCGGGTTTGAATTGGGGTGGTAACTGGCGGGTCCGCATAAGTCTGAAAGATCAATGACCTGTCTTCAGATAATTTAAACATTTCTACGTTCTGCAAGTGAAACTAGCAATACATTAAACTAGAGCGCTATCTTGCATAGGAAATGCTTTCAGTTTGGTTTTGGTAATTCATAGATACTTCCATTTGTATCGATAGCCAACCCTACTCTGGACGCCACATTATTCAAGTTTGTCCTATTCCTACGTCGTACATGACAAAACGAAATATTAAACATACGATGATATTGATCTAATTTACGATACATTTTTTTAGATATGGTAATTATGCAGATAAGGTCGTACACCGCCGATATTTATCAGACTGAAATATCTTGGTAAATTATACAGTCTAGGCAACTCTTCGTTTCACAAGTAACCGTCGCTGGGACTCAGTTTCCGAATATTCGTGAAAAACTACAATGTAATTACTACATCACAGGTTGTCAAGAAGGTATCTTATTTGTAGAGAATAGAGGGCTCGGAATTTCTGAGACACTTAATATTAAGTTATCGATGTTGAGTCATCCGACAATTCAACATTAAATCTTCCGTTGCGAGAAACGGTTAAAATCGCCTGCAAAAAGACCACTGTTTTGTAATTATTTTAGAATTGAAATATGTTCTCATAATCATAATTCTCGCCAACTTTTCCTTATACATGTTATCACTGCTCGGCTTTCATTTCTAAGATACAGTGAGGAGCAAACGTACCTTTCAAAACGTTTCTCAGACTGGTCTACATGACATAAATTTTTTTGCGAACGTTAATAAATAAACTAAATAAAAGCCAAATGTCGTTGGAAGAGTTATATATAACTTCATATGACTGATTTATTTTGCAAGCAAATGTTTAGATCACATATCAAAGTCAAGTTTGTTTTACTAAATTATATCGTACATCTTTTATTACGTTAGTCAATTCAGCTCTCCAAGTTCTGCTCTCGATCATAATAGAAGTATCGATGAATTACCATTTCTATGGTTAATATCGTTATCACTTGAATTAGAACGTTATCAATGAGTCGATTGCAATCGAACAGAAATGCTGGAAGAAATTATATTTAAAGAACAGTTGTCGCAGGTGTGAAACGTATGAACCACGAAAAATAATAGAAGAAAAGATATTCTAATTCGGCAAAGTAGTTACGAACAGAATAAAAATGCTACTAGATATTTATATATAATACAAAGGTAATATCGGTAAATTGCCTTGAGTTTTACATGTTCAGTTGGCGTAGTTGAACAGGCACGTTTGTGAAATTGTCCTCCACCGATCGTTTCGTAGGTGTGTTCCTCTAAATAGTGTCTGGTGGTGCCCCTTGGCGTCAAAGTAGCCCACATGACACGGCTATCTTGTATCGTGTCGGTCGCGCAAGGGTAAAGAACAGCTTCGTTCTGAATTCTTCCATTTTTCGTTTGTACACCAGAGGCTGCGTTTGGCATCGATATTACCCCGTTCTTACCACTTCTATTACTACACAATCACAATCGTTTATTTCAGAATTTTCGTTTCGATCAAAATGTCATTTTCATATTTACAGAATTGTTTGCCATTGTTTAGCAGTTTTGATTAAGGCCTGCTGATAATGCACAATGAGAACATAGAAATGCCAGTTGGTACTTCGAAGTTATTAATCACAGAAATAAAGATCTCATTCTGTGACACTCTCACCGATTTGAATGATTTTTCGGTGATAAAAGGGTCATCCCATGCCAAACGGATCATATTTGTACCTCGATGTCAAATATGTCCAATACTTTTGTGACATCACGTCATGATTGTCTCTATGCAGGATTCAGTGCAGTATAATCATTATGATAGCTACAATTTTTCTTCTCTGTTAATATATCTGAGAAACTAAACTCGAGCGGCAGTGACATGTACAGTATAGGATAAAGTTGCTCAGATTGTCGAGTTTTACATGTTAAAAAATCATCGAAATCGGTGAGATGTAATTAATAATTAATAATGACGGAAATTTATTTTGAATTTCCTCAATTAACAGTAGTAAGTATGCTGTATGTATACTTTTCTTTTAATATGATATTTCCACGTAATAAACATCTTTCGCGTTTAACCAAATAATATTATTTGAATTCTCTAATACTGTAATTCTCGAGCTCTCTGAAGACTTCGATTTGCCTGAATGGCTTGAAAAGAAAAAGACAGAGAGAGATAGACTTCGTTTCTGCTAAAAGAAAACGCACGCCGGTACCACAACCCCCTCTTAAGGGGTTGATGGAGACATTCATTCATTTGGTTATGTACGCTAAGTAGTAGTGTCGATACGTATTGTGCACATGTTGTCAAGATCTGTTCTTATCAGTATATTCATCACCAGTAGGAAATGAACTATAATACAGTAGAAACTAATAAGATATTAGTTTCCATCGAAAGTAACACAAATTTAAGCTTTACTTACAATTTGCATTTCAGGAGCAACGTCGCCAATATTATTCCAATGAAAATCACGCCTACACAGGATGATATTAAGACCAATAGCCACGTGTCGTCAAATACTGTACCTAAAAGTATAAGTATTACTTTATTTACCTTCAAGTAGTACGTTTTTTCTTCTAATAATACATGTTGCAAGAATATCAATGATTGCGTTGGACTCAAACAATGAGTAAAATTACTTTTCTAAGTGAACAGCAAATACTTTGTACATTGAAAATTATATTTGGAAAATAGTTGAATAGAAATTGTCTTCTTGAAACGTTCCATACTAATAGGTCTGATAAATATTTATAACACAGTTCTGAAATCAGTTAAAAATTTTGGATACATATTGTAATTTCTTAATTACTTTGTACATGATTTTGTTCATATTTTCCAGTGAAGACAAATTCTAAGCAACACTAGAAATGTCATAAATATTTAAAGAAATTCGGAAAGAGGGTCACCTTGTTGGGGAATCTCTATATATTGTACTCCTTCGGATCGGCGATCGCAAAAATGTTTGCACGGACTGTCATTAAGGTCAGGTGGAAATGACAACACATCCGATTGCGAATGAAAGCCATTACTACTTTGTTGAAAAATAGCCGGAAATGGAGGTGGTGGTATATGTAGAATATCCGGTGGAGGTTCGAGTATGCACAGTGCGCAACCCGAATTATTCATTATGAGTTCCAATTCTCTCATCTGTAGATTGTGTTCCAAAATCAAAGTATTATTGATTGGTAAATACATCTCGAATTCGATATATTCAATTTGAATTGATTTAATGCAAATAATAATTGTGATCAACAAAATGTAGACGAATGTTTATCCGAACAAAGTCTAGTTGCAATCTCAAAGTACTCTCATAATTGTTTTGGAAATGAGTCTGAGAAGGAACGATAGAGGAACGACACTGGATAGAATGCAGTGCGAACAAATCTGTTGCTCAGATTGAACATGATCAGATAGTATATAAATATGTTGCACACGCGAATATACTAATAAATAATAAATTCTGATACTTATGACAGTAACCGGTGAACTCCAATTCGTGTATCCTCTATTTCTTTCCCGATGCGAATGGCACTTCAATTGAACATTTCCCATCACAGGATATTTCAGCTGAGCTCATAGTAAAACAAGACTTTACTGCATTCTCGATTGAAATTCGTCTGCGCGAAACATGGAAGTATAATAGCAAAAAGTAAACCCGTGCTGTCGAGTAGTACCTCGGGCTAGCAGTAGTATTGGGGTGGCGGCCACTGACTTCTTCCGAAGAAAAGCGCACGCGTTGCGATATTGAACGGCGCGGGGACTGCGACGCACGACCAACACGCGCGACCAGACCGGACCGTGAGGTTGCCACCTCGGATTTTCACTAACATTATATTTTTTATATCTCTGTAGTTTTGTCATACATCATCATTTATTTTACAGGATACGCGAATATTCTGGAGTGTAATAATTAATTCTTAATAATGTACATTTAAGTTTTAATTCAATTTACAACATGTTATGGGCCCAGAATCCAGTGAATAGTGATTTAAGTGACTAAAGTCGGTGCAGAAAATTAAGAATAACACAGAGAAGTTTACAGTTAAAGGAAAAGTAAAGTGAATCAAAATGACAAACAGTGGAAATGGTTATTTCGGAACTAAAAAGTTAAATGCTGACAATTATTCAGTGTGGTCCTTTAAGTTAGAACTCTTGCTGATTAAGGAAAAACTGTGGGATGTGATAAAGAAGGAAAAACCTAATCCACTGACTACCGGATGGATTGAAAAGGACGATGAGGCACGTGCCACGATTGGATTATTAGTAGAAGACAGCCAATCGAAGCACATAAAGGGTGCAAGTTCAGCGCGGGAAGCGTGGTATTCGTTAACCCCTTTTACTAATTTATTGTTCTTAAAGAAATTGGTCAGAGAAGGATACAAGCTAACCTTGTGTGAAGATGATAACTGTGAGATTGTAAAAAACGGGAAACTACAGGCGACGACGAAACTTTCACCAGAATTATACGAGGTAAAAACAGTCGAAAGGGCTTGTGCGGCGAGCGGAGTCACAAACACAGGACACACAGAATAAGGAATAAGGACAGATGGAAGATTTTGGAGAAAACATCCAGAAAAAAATAATTATTTATGAAGATAATCAGAGTTACGTTAAACTCGCGGACAACAATAAGTTCGGTAACAGGACAAACACATAGACTGGACCGTGAGATTGCCATCTCGGATTTTCACTAACATCATATTTTCTATATCTCTGTAGTTCTGTCATACATCGTCATAATTTATTTTACTGGATGCGCGAATGTTCTGGCGTGTAATAATTAATTCTTAATAAAGTACAATTAAGTTTTTATTCAATGTACAATACATCTGTTTCCTTATGTTAATAATATGGAACTACTTTTTAACATAAAAATACAATTTTTTAAATGTTTATTGTAAGAGCTTCGGTAGATTGATTCCCATAACATGCTATAAATAAATTAAACAGTTAAAAATATTTAAAATTATCGATCACAGCGATCAACGTTCATCAAAACGGGAGGGGGTAACCGCCACCCTTGGTTACCTGTTCGGCTTAGCCATGTAGCCAGTTGCCGCGTGATCACTGGAGGGAACAGTCAAGTTTCAAGGGTTCCTTCTTCAGAAGTGGTCTGATGAGGGATGCATCTTTATGGATGGCCATACCTAGACAGGCCTGCGAGGCGAGAGGCATCACTTGGAATGAGTGAGAGTGAGGCAGCGAGATACTTCCCAGTTTTGCTCTCACTCATTCCAAAAGGTGCTTCGAAAGTCTAATTCTGGAGGTTTTTTCAAATTTATGTTTCCCTTTTATTAAAACTTTTCTTATATTTCAATTATTTAGAGTCCTCTCAGATAAGATTTTGACTTTAACTTATTGTACTACCTTCTCCTAAATTAAACAAACTTTTTTTTTCAATTTTATTCCATATTTACTCTACTTTCTCCTAAAATTTTATTTTAGTTCGCTTTTTAATTGTAATTGTTTTAATAATTATTTTAATAGTTTTGTTTGTAATTTTAAATCAAACCTGATGCCTGCCTTCCATACCTGCTGCTGCTGCTGCCGCTGCTGCTCTACCACTTTCCTTCACTTTCTTCCTACTTCCAATTCCAGAGCCAATGTAACATCGAAATGTAAGTTACATGCTTTTTTTATTAGTAGTTTTCTTAATTTTACGAATACAGTGACCGCATACTTGTGAATTGTCTTTTATATCTAACTAGGATGCATATTTTAATAATTTCCTTTTTCTGTATGAATTGCGATCGAAAAATATTCATTTTGAATAACTCTTTTATCAATTACTAATAACTCTAATACTACGCAAAGTGGAACAAAAATTATTATGTTTAAGTGATATTATTTGGTCACTGTGCTCAGTGAAGTAGTAATCATAGTAATAAATAAATCCAGAGTTAGATCAGATGGTAATATCACAGTAGCAGTTAAAAAATAAAGCACTTTGTTCACTATTTACTATGAGTAAATGATTAAATAAATGAGAGATCTATTTATGAGATTGTTTTATACACATTTATCGGAGTTATACTACATTTATTATTTCTGTTTCATAACTTAAATTGATAAAGTACCCTAATTTTTTCTTGACAGAAAATTATTAACATAATTAACATTAGTAACATAATTAAATACTAAAGACGAAATTATATTGGTGTCTGAGTATTTTGACGACCACCTGACTGGATGCAATTGTGTTCGACCATAATTGAAATTTTCTATTGATCACATATATATTTTAACAATATAAGTATATTTCGTTTTTTTTTTTGTAGAATATAGTATGTACAATAGATACATTCTTTCTACTTGGTAACAATTTGTGTTCAATATTAAGACGTGGTATGAATATATGCTTGTATATCGTCATTATTAAATATTTGCCAGTAAAAACTCATTGACAGAAAATTGTGGAAAGTAAATACATAGTCATTTGCATGCTATTAGAGTTAAGGGTAAATTTTATGATTTTCTTTGCCATTCGGTGTCGATCAAAGTGTAAAAAATGTTGAATTTAGTTTTCTCGAATGTAATGTATACACATTCATCATAATACAAATTTATAAACATTATAATAAGATGTACGATCATCTACAAAAGAACTATTCGTTCATAAGTCGAAGATATAGTTGTTAAAAACAAACATTATATACGCTGACTGTATAAATGTACAAAAAGATAAGAAACTAAAACTAAATTCAAAAAGTCGGACTGACAATTTTACTGCAGCTGAGACATAAAAAATGAATTGTTTCTGTATCATATATTACACATTTGAACATAAAAGTGATACAATATATAGATTAGTTTAATTCGTATATTAACATCCAATTTTTAGTATGCATATTGGAAACTGGAACAGTTTAAACTTTAACCCTATCTAATATCTAACTACTATCATATTGGTCAACATATATGAAAAATTTCACATTAATCTATCGCTGCCTTATATTGAAGTTCTGAAATATGAGTGAAAGACATTCCCCTGTAACTTAATTTATATGTATTTATCTGCAAGAATATACAGAATAATTAACAGTATGTAATAGATATTTCAGGAAGAGATCTTCCAAGCAAAAGAATACAAAGACAATTTTTTACCCTTTGACTTATTTTTTTTCTGTGGGAGGAGGTAAAATATCTAATACATACAGTCATGCACTCTGTATGTATTTGTGTTTGAAATACTTTAAAAATGTAAACAGATAGTTTTCAAATAATTGTCGATACATACAGATCGTATACTTATAAAGTTATGGGTAGCGCATAGCGTAACTGCGCTTAAATAATACAGTCAATTATCTTGTAAAACACTGAGGATACGAAAGAAATCCTTACATGGATATTCGAAAACTCAAGGAGACACATCTGCTGGTGAGTGACCATCCATCTTTTAAATGTAATTATATATTTTTTGTTACAGCATTTGTTAATGACTTCATAAAATCTAGCAACCTACAAATATGCAGTTTATTATGAATAGTTTTCAATACAAACGGAACTGATAACGATGTGAGCATTCCACTATTTTACCAATCAAAATTCAGTTTCGTTGTATACTACGTTGTTAGAACAATGTAAAAATATATTAGAAAATTATATTTCATTAAAAAATGAAGTTTCTCGATATGATCTGTAAAATTATTAGTATAAAAACATTCTCTTCTGCCAACAAATGGGTCTCTTGCAACATGCACGGTGAGAGACGCATAAATAGTTAAAAAACGCATTTTAAAGATGCATTTTAGTCATTGTTTAGTTGATAGTGGTAAAGTTATTGTATTTTAAAAGGCGTTCGAATACTTCCGTGTCCCACTGCACATTACCATCGGCAAATTTTTAATGAAGTTGGAGGAAGATAAATCAGCCTTCGAAAGAATTTACAGTCGACTTTTGTAGCCTGCGGGAAAATTCGAATGAAGATACTTGAGACTGTTAGTCGGTATTTATGAAACAATGATTAGCAAAGTTAGATATGGCACGTTATGGCACGTGTGCGTACGTGTTGGCACGTTTAGGGCGATGAGGGTGTTCCATGTAAACATGTTTTTCGTAGCTTCAATACTTTACGAAATACATGATTGACGGCGTCACTTAAGTGCGGATAAACTGCATGAGTGGACACGTCTAAACAAGATCATGTAAGTTGTCCTTAATGGTTTTACAACTAGCGTTAAAAAAATAATCTCTATATCGTCATTCATTCAATAAAGAGAATACCTTCTACAAAGGAGTCATTTAAAGTCCGCAAAGATTGTTAGCATAAATCACATGATTAGTTATAGTTCGCGTTGCAAATAGTTTTCAATGCATTTTTTTCATGGACATGAGATAGAGTAATATGTATATAATGACTAAGGTTAAAATGGAACGGCGTCAGGTTTTTCAACGACTTTAAAAATATTTGACAATTCGTCTACTAAAGTTTCGTAACGATAGGCTACTCGAATGTCTGGCACATTTGTTCGGGTAATATCATTACCAGCTACTCCTTCCTTAGTGTAGTTTGGTCCAAGCCAGTATTGTTTGCTCTGTAAAATAATAGAAAGTAAAGAGTTTGAGATACAAGAAAAAAGAAGAGTAAACAGGAAAAAGTATCGACATATCGAATAACACTAAACGTGATATTAATTTTGCCTTGTAAACAGCATATTGTATAAAACTGTTTTGAACGAAAGTTGTTTCCTTGTCAAAAGGAACTTATAGTTTTGTAATACATACGTCTATACGTATTTGAAAACATACCTTGTGTGGAAAACCGCTCATAAGTACAGAATTACGTGCTAATTCACACATATCACATGAACTGAGTTTCCATACTTGAGCAGCAATACTATATTCTTCCATTAATGGTTCCTAAATAATTTGAATGGAGTATTAAAAGCGAATCTTAGAATAAGCGTAAGAGTAGTACGCGGACAATGTGTATAGACCTCTAACAGAGTCAATGTGGGAGAGAATTCACCGTAAATTGAAATGTATTATACTAACCTTGGTAAAGTGGAATTGAAGTGGGTCATCTGTAGATAAGCTTATGCATAATCCCCTCGCTAAGTATTCTGGAAGGGGATTACGATGATAGTTTAAAAAGAGAGAATTATTACTGAGAGGTGACATTGCTATTCCAATTTGTGCCAAGTAGTACAGGTACTGTAGTACTGGTACTTTACGAAGTAAAAGGCCATGGGAAATATTTTCTGCCATCATGTAACCACACACAAGATGTTGAATTGGGCCAGCTTCACCACAATGAGGCCTCAAAACGAAGGTGTTAAAACCTTGGTCACTGTAAAATGTTGTTGTATATATTACATTAATAATATTAACAAAAAAAATGAAACGAAAAAATAATGATTAGCTTACGCTCTAAAATGATTTAAAACAGTCATATTAGCATAGGTATAGTATTGATAATATCCATAAGGGGGATTTTCAATATCATCCCACTCTGCTGGTGGGCATACATCTTTATCAAATAAAGGATTCTCAGGCTTGCTTTCGTCGTCGACTGAATCAAATCCTATTACCTATAATAACAATAATAATCGAATTGTATATTGACAATTCAATATATTTACAATTCTTCTAACAATACGTGTTTAAAATTACTTACATATTGGAGGAATTTGTGTAATTCTGGATGAGAATTGGGATCATTTGTTACCTCAAAAAGAGGAAGAAAGATGTTATTTAAAATCTCTTGGAAGTTAGTCATCAGTTTGTTCAATTTGAAGATATCACTAAAAATAAATAACAATTTTCAACCATCGTATGTTCACTGTTGGATTAGAATGTAAAATATACAGGGTGTCCCATTTGAAATAACGCGCACAATTATATCTTATACTATAGTTCGTTTAAAAAAACATGTGAAATATAACAATCGCTTACTAGAGTCGAGGAATCTGAATAAGCCAACGGACATTATCCGAATAGACGTCGCTCTGAATGGCCCATTTCGCTAATTTGTCCCATTCTTCTGGACTTTTGCCATAAATGGAGAGTCGTAGTTCTGCATTTTGGTATTTCGATTCTTCGAGGTCGCTGGCAACTTCTTTAATAATGCTCGCAAAGAATTTACCATTTAGATAATTGTCCGTTTTCAAGAAGACCTCGCGAAGTCGACTTTCTCCGATAGGATTGTACTTGGCATTAAATTTATCGAATCTATGAAACGTATTTCTATCCTGGAGAGAGTTACACATTAATTATATCTATCCTCAATATTGTGGTAAAATCGAATCAGGTTGCAACTGGAAGATTAGCTAGTACTTACTGCATGAACATCTAACATGTCAACACTGAGATCGTACGTAGTTAGATTCATCGATTGAAACACCTCTCGGAGAGTCATTGTTTCTCCGTTTTTCGAGCATGTAACAATCTCATCCGCATGATTCTTCAGAGTCTTTTTAATGAACCGGAGAAGGTGCTTTTGATTCATACACGAAGCTGCATGAATATGTGTATCAACCTACAATAATAACAATGATAATATTAACAATGATAATAATTATAATATTAATAATAATTCCTAAGTCTGTGCTAACGTGCCTAAATTCGTAAATTATCGGTAACATTGGTCACGACACCGATATGGTTCTGAGACCACTGCAGTGCACACTGGCCTAAGAAACCTGATACAGAAAAGTTCATAAATGCAATCTCGGAAATGATGACTGAGCACTGAGCTGAGTGAGATGTATAAAGAATGGTTGTACGGAATAGCAACCTTGAAAATATATTACAATGATTCGGTGAAGAATCGCTGAAGTAAATAATTACCCAGTATGTACAATTTTCAGAAAGTATGCAGCAGAAATAACATGATGAGCTATAAATGCTGCAATGTATGATTCCCCGTTGATGTGAAATACCTAGCTACTACTAAAACCGATGTGTAAACTCAGGAAAGATCAGTCGTGAGTAATCTATACGTGCATACATATAATAATATTAGTATTGGATTTGTAAGCGTTCGTCTGATTACGCTGATAAAGTGTATTTGGTATACTGACCTTTCTAATGTTGTAAAAATCTCTATGCGGAACTGCCTTTTGACTCGCAAGTTCCCTAAGCTCGTTCAATAGTACATGCAATTGGAATTTCGACGATAGATAACTCAGTCTTCTGTAGCAAAATGACTTCAAGGGGCCATCGGCGATCATCGTACAGAGGAGGTTCATGTCTCTGACAAAAATTGCCAAATCCGGATACGAATAAGGAATCGGTTTTTCGTTCTCAAAATCTTCTTCACTAGCGTATAAATTGAAAACACCGTTGACGGGTGCAATTTTGTAATTTTTCGACGGGGGAAACTCGCACTCCCATGGATCTCCCCTGGATGCAGGCGCATGTACCGGGTGATCTAACAATGAAATAGAAAGAAGACAAAATATTATCCTCGCCTATATTGCCACAAGAAATAGAAAGAATAGTTTACACACCTGCAATGGCCTTACGGTCGTCGTGTTGAACTTCGTCGCCACTGTTTATTGGTCTTTTGTCAATACTACGCAAAAATCGAGAGGTAATGGAAGGGTAACTTTGCTTTGAATTGTTCATGTATTTCTCACGTATGGCAAGTGCTTGCACCAATAGCTGTGACGCCTGCTGGAGATCCTCCAAAGGTACCTGAAATATGCATACGTCGTTAACTATACATATACATATAACTATTATAGGACGTAGTATAATCTTAACCCTTTTAGTACCGGCCAAAAGAGTCTGTATCTGAGTGAAATGTTTAAAACTCGTTTGACGAAGTTTGATAAAGTTTCGGAAAGAAATTACAAGAATTTTGAAAAGCCTGATAAATAACAAATTCAAAAGGGAGAAGAAATAAGAAATGAAATTGTTGTTTAATAAATATAATAGTATAAAGTTTAATATCGTAAGAATACTATATAGAACATGAAGTCGCAGCAAAGGTCACAGCTGTAAGCAAAAGTGACAGTAACCTAAAGGTTAAAGAGCTTCCGATGAAATGATGGAACTTGGAAGTGGTAACGGAAGAGGCTGATGGCTCTGTTAACTAAGGTTTCCCACGTAAACCAGCACTCTTGAGGTTTCTGCTCACAGAAACTTCGAAAAGGTAAGATCGGGTTTACGATGTAACACATATTACGTGTAGTATAATCACTAATCACTATACATGTGCATTGTGTGCGCATACATCATATCGTTCACGAAAGTGTTCGAAGCTTAAATATGCAAATGAAGAAGAGGGAAAACTCGAAACGAAGTTAACATTGGAAATTCATTCGAGTGGAAATTAAAATTGAATTTAAAATGGAAATGAAAGACTGTACGTACTCCGGAAGTATCCTCCCCAGATATCGAAACTCTTTGAAAGTGTGGTACGAAGTCATTTTCTTCGAGATTGAAACTATGGTCGACGTCGTCCGGTATGCCAGGTCCCAGCGAAGGTTCATAGTGGCTACGACGTTCCTCTAGGTCTTTGGCAGCTCTGAAAATGAAAAGTACAAATATGTTTCTCCCCGATCTGACACAGCAAATGAAAATTGAACGCAATGCGATCACCAGTGTTAATCAAATTAAGAGGGGGAAATACGATGGAATAATTCCGTTTTGGTGTTTTCTCAACGCTGGAAAGTCGATCGTGTAATGTAATTATTCGTGGCTGGTTCGGTCCTCTTGCCAACCGATCGATCGGAAGAGTAAACGCAATTAGCACGAGTAGGCGAGAAAGATCAGTAGCGGATATGACAACCAAGTGTACACGGACACGATGAAGACGCCATTAGGAAATCGAAATGACTCCAAGCATTGTTACGTTAATTCCAAAACAAATTCAAACAGATTCAAGTCTAACTTTATTCGATTCGTTCTAGAACACTTGAAAAATTCTAAAGAATTGAAAGGGTAATATCGGTAATCTACTCGTAGAAATTCAATGGGCAATTATTTCCAACGTGGTTTTCCTCGACAATCTAGATGAGATTTAAATATGTATGTTGCACGACTCGATATTTTCAACAAGTTCCTTTTGTATAAAAATTCCGAGATAGTCGCGGAAAACTGTAGCTACATTGAATGTTCTGTATAAGTGTACACCCAATAGCAATATATGCTACTGAAGAAGTTCTAAAGTCCAGTTATACAACATATGCAAATTTGATGAAAATAGAAGACAAGAAGTAATTGCCGTATAATCCAATGCGTACAAAAAATATCAAGTCTTATAGAAACGATCAGTTAGCGTAAGGACAACTTATATAAACGATATAAAGAAGTGGGAGGATATAATGAAGTGTTTTGTCTTGGATATTGCAGGTGTATTTATTCTCCACCTTCGGATCAGTCATGATTTGGAATGCTTCTGTTATTGCATCGTATTTTAATCGTCGTGTGAATAAAGAGTCTCAAAAGAACCATAAATTGCAGATGATCTGTTCCTTTATAAAAAATATTTACACAGACGATTCTTACTGTCAAAATATAGCAAACAATGGCAACATTATGTAACCATTCTCCAACAGCCACTTCTATCACATTCATAACTCTACATGGGATAACAATACTAAATGCAGACTAGATTTCAGACTATAGAGGATGTCCCAAAAAACACTCGCAATCGAGACCAATGCGGGGCAAGGTCGGATGACGCAATTGCATTTGCGTTAAGGAAAAAGTTACTTCGAATGACTTCAGAAACTCATTTCCCGGATGCGAGCGACTTTTGCGAGCGAATATAGAAAAATTTATCCATGAATTAAAAAATTGAATTTATGACAATGACTAAATGCGAGAAGATAATTTGTAGACGGGAAAGTGTTATTTTATTATAAACATTCAAAATCGTCAAATAACTGGCAAACGTTGTTTTAGTAAAAAATTAAGATTCATGAAAAAGAAATACACAAGAGAAAAAAATAGCATTCACTTTAATATAATTTTAAGATCTAATCTGTTCGCTATTATTTACAAGTGTTATTTAGGATTGCTCATGCAAACACGAATTGTTGTGTAGTATTTTAGTAAGTAGTTACGATCACGCTTACATTACCTTTCAAAAGAACAGGTAGAAAATAACAGTTGTTTGAACAATATTTATGGAATAAATCGGTAAGAAAAATCTAATCGTGAACCGTAAAAGAAATACAAATAATTATTACTGGAATATTGTAATCGATAAGAAAAATCAATGCGTAAGAATCATGATTTTAGTACGATCATTTTTAGTTATAAATAATAGTTATTTGTGACCAGAAAAACATATTTCGTTACCAATAATTTCTATTGCAGCGTCCGGTCGTGCGCGCAAGGGAGAGTTTTTCTTTCGTGCAAAGGGCCAAAGTAATTTACGATTCTCGTTCGACAAAGTTATTTCCGAGTCGATAATTTCCACACTTTGTGGTCGCACGTTTATTAGAGTCTTTCTCCGAAAGTCCTTAGTAGTAAACAGAGGCGGTCATAAATTAGGGGATTATCTGAAGGGTACTTGAGACGGACTTATCGGCCTTTCGCCAAGTGGGTCCGACGCAGGTGGCCCGAAGGAAAGTCCCCCATGGCATCTTCACGACAAACTCGCCCCCTCCGATCACCTCGTCGTTTCGAAAAGAAGCACTCTAAGGGCATGAAGAATAAGACAGCGAACAGCTGTGATTGGAAAGACCCAGGCACTTGGGTTAATCAATCAAAGTTTAGGAATTTCATCGGGGCAAACGCCGAGTAGAGAAATGAAAGACGAATCTCTTAGTCGTGATCAACATTCCGAAGAGTCACGACGTGTATTGTCTTGTTATAAAAGACAATTCACTCCGCACAACAAGAATGGGGAATCTGGAAAGAGGCAAGAGAGTGCGCTGTAATTGTTCTATATATCATTGTAAATATCTATTTACAATGTTCCATTCAGAAGGTCTTTTTGATGATAAATCAGCGTTCTTTGATTTTTCTGATTAGCATATATTTGAATGATTAGAAGAAATAGTAAGAGGGTAAGTGAGTAAGAAATAGTACATGTATGGTTGCATAACAGATGAAGAAATGATACTTTAGCCAGCACAACCATATTCGCGTCTCGCCCACGTTCACATCCTCTCGTTCGCAATCAATACTTTTCATTCTCAGAGTTACTGTTAGAGCGCGCCCCCCGTGATTCCTGGATACAAATACAAAACTGGGTTGTCACTTTCGAATTAATGTACCATGGCGCAAGCTCGTGTCGATTTTAATTAAGGCATCGTCCCTGCTGCGAGTGACGCGCAAGGACTTGGTAACTTCTAAAATACTCAAAATCTAAAATATAAATAGCTGAGATTACAACGTCTAATTGTAAAAAAGAAGTTTCTTCTACATATATGAAGATGACCAACGCGAAGGGGTAGGTTTGCGTCGTTACGCTTCACCATATTTTCAAAAGTAAAAGCATAATTGTAGCATACGTGATTTTCAAAGCTTCTCGCTACAGAGATTTTAGTCTAAAATCTGTTTCTTCCTGAAAATTTCTGCGTTACTTCTTGGCCAATAGTTTTCCTTAAGTATATCTACGTGTAAATAAGGATAGGAGACGGATTACGACTAGTGTGTCTCATCGATTTTCCCCTGACAATGAGTCGAAGCGATATGTACAGATAATACAGGGTGCAGAGGAATGTTTCAGCTTGGTTACCGTAGATGTATTCTAACACCTTCGATTCTGTGAACCGTGAAAGAATGTTTGCGCAATGTTCTCTCCTTAGCATGATTTTAGTCATTCATTTTAATCCATGATCGCTGTGACTATATAAAAAATACATAGCACAGTGTAGTATACATTAAAAAATTGAATTAATATTATACATAATTATGCATATGTGTATTAATTAGATGATCGCGTGGTATCATATCCTACGGTGATGGTTTTATCTCTAATAATAACACTTGACACTACAAATTAATAATACTTGTTTTAACCGACGATTCGGACAAGAGGATGAGTAGACTCTTGTTTTCACAGGATCACATCTCTTCTTCCATTCCCATCGTTGCTATATTGTTGGCTTTCTCCTGGCCGACTTTGTCAGGAAAACGCGGTTTCGGTTCCAACCTTTGTTCTTTGTCTCCACATCTGCGACACTTTCGTTGCGCTATCAGCGTTAAGTTTAAGTATAGTTTTTCCGCGATGTTCGACAGTCCTTACTCCAAGACCTCTTACAATTGCAGGGTTGATGGAACAATAAATTATTTCTTCACACTCTCCCTCAAACGCGTAGACCCTTTCCTCCGAATGTCCAACAAACGTAGATCCTTTCCTCTGAATGTCCATCGAACGTAGTTTTGTTTTCTCGCCTTTTCCGTCGAATAGTATAACTTCACTGATATTTTATTTCGAACAATATACGTACCTTTTTTCACGTCGCCTTTAATATTTCATGCATAGTTAACAATTACACTTTTTAGAATGTATATATGGTTTAAACCTTGATGACATATTTCAAAATCAAGATCATTCGCGCTACCTCCTCTAAACGCAATGTTTAGCCGACGATGTTGTTAGCTACTTACTCGCAAATAGAGATCATAATTTTGAACGTATACTCTACATACTATAGTAGGAACTCGCAACGATTCCTGTAAATACTCGTGTCAATCTTGTGTCCTTGTATCCAGAATCCAGATGTACTACGACTAGCGATGGGGTAAAATATCTCGCGAGCAGTATCGGCCTGGGTTAGCAAATTGAACGATGTCAATTTATTGAAGCAATGGCAATTAAGAAACAAGTCACTGTTGTTTTATGCGCTTTATTTTGCGGCAAAAGCTGATTACACGACCTATTTAAATGTACTTGCGTTTATAAAATCGCAGATCATCTTATAATCTCAGTGGCACCTCGACGCGAATACATAGATAATGATACTAATCGGAGATACTAACCCAAGACACTTTTCATGAAAAAATGCAACACGATGAAAATCAAGTTGAAACGAACAACCGATAGAACTTTGAAAGCCTTCGATCTTTCGTCAAAAAGATTTCTTTAAAGAACGCTTTTACAGTTTCAGAACTTTTGAAAGTGTCTGTATGTGTCGGCTAAATGAATGAGCGTGTAGTTAAGTAATTCTTGCAAAACAAAACGGGCTTTCTGCAAAGGTGGATAATTTACTAATGTTCAGACTCTATACGATTACTAGGTCAGGGTTCAGCGAGAACTCATAGTAAATCAGGTACACTCCTAGTCGGAGAGAGGTCACTGAGTCATTTGCAACAGCATTTTAGAACGCAGTCTCTTAGAGACTATACTGCGTTCGCGTGCGAAAATTGAACTTCTCTTATTCGCACATTTGCAGTCGATCGACTAGTATAATGTCAGAACACTGTAATGGCATCTCCTATGGCTCACTCCTAATGAACTTGTCAATTCGACAATCCCTTTTTATGTGGTTTATCGATAATTAAGTAGTCCAATATTTAATCTGAACGACGCTTGACCTCTGTTAGTTCGTTGTTGAATATAACAGCATGTTTGGGGATAGGGGACGTAGTAAAAATGTAAACTCGCATACAAAATTGATAATTACACAAGCATTAAGAATTCTACCAGTTTACTCGCAACTGCTGATTCTACGTTACACAGTTCTCTCGTTATAATTTTAATCCTAAAAATGACAAGATGAAGCTGGAGTCGTGCGAGACGACGAAAACGACAGGTGATACTTTATGTTAGTGTAACTACGTATTGTCGTTAGATGATAGTTTCGAAACCAAGTATCACACTACGCTTTCGACTTTGATAAACTATTGGTATACACTCGCGACTTGCGGCAAGACTAACATTAAGTAAAAGACTAATCAAATCATTTGTAGATGCAGCAAGATCACTGCGGGCAAGCGTACGCGCCGTCGACATCGAAATATCTCGGGCATTATCCGTGAATGGATCAGGCTGTGAACTTCGAATTGATTTCGAAAGCAATATAGAGCGTGGAGAGAGCTAAAAATGAGTCAATGAAAACTACCACGATCAAAACTATATGGCGTTTACTGGCAATATTACCCGTCAAAGAGTACGTGTAATCGTTAAAACCGCACTTTAATTTACCTCAAGAGTATCCTATTATCCCTCAGCCACCGTTTCGATTCATTCGCACCAGCGAACATGTTACAGAATCCTTCTTGTTTCTTATCCTTACTTTTCTTGCATACACGGTACTAACGTCAGACATACGAAACGCTTCTTTAAACTTTCCCTTTGCATTGTCCTACGATACTACATTATTCCTTACTTGTTTATTCTGTAAGGCTCAAAATGAAAATAACGACGCTCGCATATCGTAATATTCATGTGTGCCTATGCCGCTTAATGTCTATAATAATTCAATTTAGATCCGTGTCGTTCCGATTCTGGACTTGAATTCTGCATCAAACTTAATTTCAAACAGTTTGTTAGACTCACGAAACATCTCTACGAGCCGCTGAAAAAGGACCGAAGCCTCCACGAAATTCAATTTGACGTTGTTCAAATAAACATTAACTAATATTCTATGCGTGCATTCACAGCCATCATTCACCCTTACTGCAAATAATGAGAAATCGTTTGTTAACTTTCCACTCACTGTACCTCTATGCTCTACAGTCCCTACCGCTCTATGGTTCACGGTTGCGACACACTCGTAAAACGAAAGCTAACCATCTGCAAATAATTTTACTGATATCGTTTCCGTTCATTCGAGGTAAAGAGCACTGTGCGAACATTGGTGAATCAATGAAACTGGAGTAGTACGAGCATTTCTTGTTACTGTTTCAACAAGCTCGGACAATCGATAATTTTAGTTCCAGCGAAAGTGACCGGTTGCTTCGAATATTTGAATATTTTTTAAATTTCAAATCCAGCTACGTGCGCTGACGGCGTGTGAATCGTGAAAGTTAAACTGAATCAAAGGATATTTCGTTCGAACTGTCACAAGCGCGTAATCAAATATTTCGGAACCACGCGTATCGTGAACAAATCTAGAGTACACAGAGATCCGGTTCACTTCCAATCTTGTCGGCGAAGATTGAAAACAAGTTGAGCGCTTTCGAAGTACAGTGAACAGAATTTGCAAGCATGAAATATCTAAAAATCGCCAGACCGACTCACACGGCCTAGTCCCGAAAACACTAGCCGCGAGTTCGGAAAAGGTTATCGGTAACTGATCGTCGATCTTGCGTGCATCCACGGGCGTAATATTTCGTGGTCGTGGACCGGATATGATTGAAAGCTCGCGTAGTGCATAACGCGGAGCAGCTCGCTTCGTGCCGACCGTCTCACGACGACTGAGACCGTGTAGCTCGGTAGCAACGCGATATAAAACACCGACATAAAGCGGCGACGCATCGCGGCGACATGACGCGACGACCCTCAGGGCCGTCCAAGTCCAACCTACCCCCTTAACCAACCATCCTTCGCGAGGTCTTCGTACGTCTATCCCTAGATAGAGATTACAATCGCGAAGTCTTACCGCTTGTCGAAAAGTACCTAGACTTTCTTTTCAATTTCAACCCTCCCACTTGTTCGGAAATCTGGTTACAAGATAAATTCTACTCATACTTTTGCGTCCATTTCTCCCCTTTTATACGGAGTATGGAAAAATCGCAATACACCAGATTCTGGGTTCTTTAAAATGAAACCCAAACAATAGAATTCACCTAATACAGTTTTCATTATCATTAGTAGCAATCGCGACATTTTAAAGATTCGTTTGAAACCCTGTACAATTCTATGCACGACCGCATACTTTATTTTTAAATGATCTCTTTATGCTCGTACATATGCGTAAGAATGCTACAGCATTTTGCCGCAAACGACTGCACGTAGTTGTATGTATATGAAAATAGGTTACTAGGTTATCTGGAAGAATTGCGAACTACGTTAGTTCTTTGGCTTATCAACCATCTGGGTTCGTGTTCATGTTTCTTTTTTTTTTTTCTAGAAACAGTTTGAGCATATTTAATTGTGTAATTCTTCAACGCATACGATACCGATGTTTCAGTTAATACTCGGTTAGAACATAATTAGTTACTTGAATGATAAATAATTTACAGCAGATTCACTTACTTGACAGTGAGTTGCCTCTGTATCAGCAGTTTCTTCTCAATTTGTTCAATTGGAAATTGCGGCACTTCATAGGGAGCTGAAATTTCGTTCGGCAATTCCTGCGGTGCTAGCCTCAAGGAAGTTCCACCAACTGCTCCCGTTACACTACCTTCCAACCCAAACACTGGACTCTCACTACCTGCAATCAACAGAATTTCGGATACATTGCTGAAATTTTCTTGCTAATAGTGCACAATCAGGGATCCACTGCCAACAAGTACAATGATATGTTGTGCCTCGTGTATCAATAAATTATCATTAGGGACCTACGGTAGACTTTCAATTTTTGCGAAAATCATCTCACTTGAAATTTACAGAATAAACTCCAGAAATTACCATCGTTCTCTGCCTCTCTCGTTTTCTGCAACCATTCCGTCACGGAATTTCGTTTGTATCCGCTCAAATATTCGGAATCATTATCCAGTACCATCATCTGAACTGCTTTACGCGACTGAAAAGATATCCCATTCGGAAGTGATCGAGCTGACCTAGCTTATCCAATTGATCAAGCTTGTCTGTCGATCGTCTGTTGCAATTGCGCTCTACTACTCGCGATGGTAGTAGAGCAGCAGTTACTCTAGTTAATAGTTGCAACTGCTACGATAGATTGGAGGTAATGAAGGGTACGAGCGATAACAGGTTCAATTCAACCTCTTTTCGTTCAGGTTGACACAATCGAGATGATCATTTGGCGAATCGGAAATTCCACCAATGAAAATGTAGGGAAAACTGACGCGTATAATATGAAATGCTCTATCAAATTCTCTTCTTCGAATATAAAACAAATGAAGAGTAAATTTTTTCATTTAAGGCTTTGTTTATAAGAGAACAGAGCGTGAGAAGACGCGTCAAGTTCGCGTGGCTTCTAGTACGAGAAGAAATAGAATTGGTATGTCATGACCAGACGCGTCGCTTGATCTCTACGGTATTATCCTTGCAGCCTAATTTTCCTCAGTAACAGGGCCTTGACTGGTATAGTAGTAGAAAATTTTGTTTGCATCAAGGTAAAATAAGGAACAATTAGACCCTCTGCTTTAAGTGCGTGGTGTCAGCGATATTAATCAAACATATCATATATTCTATTAATTGCGCTGATAACCATTAAGCTTATCATGGCTTGCATTGTCAGATTTACCAGATTCTACGTAACATGCTGATAGAATTGAGATTAACAGATACCAGGTGTCCAGTTAAATTTGATTAGTCTACATATACCTGTACTCGATTCTATCTCGTTTCGACATTTCCACGTTTCAGCGCGTATTTAGATTTACGATTCTGTCCCACTTAGCAAGGTCACTGCGTAAAAACGCGTTCGAAACGCTCTCCGAAAAGTATCCAATTCCGTAAATCATCGGCCGCTTAATTTGGAGATGATCCAAAGCCTTGTAACTGCGTCGACGACGCGACACGGCGCGTCCCAACGTTTCAAACGGAAGGCGTTTCATAGTGAGTCGTTCACGTACTTTTCCTGGCTCGGAAATAACTACCTGTTCATGGTAGATAAGATATGACAGGCTAGGTTCCACTGACAAAACAACTACATCGTTAACGTTTTTATTTTACCGATTGCCATTTAATACAGTTACTGCTACATGCTAAAAGCCTGTATCAGACAAGAGAACACGGTGATAGATGAATGAATGATTTGAAGCATTTATGACAAAAATCAGTAGTTACAATTCGGTAGAGTTGAAAGATTAAAATAATTGTAAAACGTGAATGTATTATCTTTCGTCTATTAAAACAGTTACAATAGTATTGATGCAGTGTACTAATAATATAATTAACGTTTCTCTAGAAATAAAGAGGAAAGGATAATTAAATCTTTCAATACTGTCCAAGGCCAACTCTGCGTTTGTCTAAACAATAGACTTTTCTTTTTGATTTCGTTCTATAGTAATGATGGAAAATACTATTCTACAGGAAATCTCCAACCTACTGTGCAGCAGGAACGCACCACTGTCAACGAACAATGTGCGATCGTATGGGATGAAAATATAGAATATTGTGCTGCAATAACAAACACAGGCGATCGACCAGCTCAAAATAATCGTGACTCAACGCTGATAAATAGGTATGTACCAGCGTTCACACGTTCCGAAACACAATCTTTTTCACAGGTGCAATGTCGCACGAAACACTAAACACACAACACGAATACGTTCGACCGATAACAAACGCGAATAAATCGATTAGAGCGAACAGAGTGAATGGACACCTTGAGAAAATATGCAATACAATAAATGTTGGTAACTGTAAAATCACCAAGGCGCGTCTAGTTTGTATAATACTTGAGGGGGCACTGACCACTTTAACTGGTCGCAAGTATCGAGCACACTGGCTGTAGCGTGGTGTTGCCACTTGATAGAGATCGTAGAATCTATATACGTGCGCACGACACCCACGCACATTCACTCGTGTGTTTATTATACACACAGTCGCACATCCACTGACAAGCCTGCCTCTGCAACTGGCATCAATACATTTCAGTTCTTTTCTGGCCAAAAGTCACTCTTTCAACTCCGATAGATTCGAATAAATTCTTTTTATTACTAGTAACAATCTTCCAAGTCCGAAAAGTTATTCATTTACAATGATTTTGTGATAAGATAAACAATTTTTCTTTTGAGATATTTCTAACATTCTGGCAACAAAATTAAATTTGGTTTACAAAAATTGCAGGTTTTCGACTTCTAACTGGCATCGAGACGAATTCAACGACCTACTGTGCCGCAACCTTGAACTTTGAAGTAACATCAAAATCATTATGGCCACACAAAATGGATTTCCAGCCTCCATCCATTGTACATTATTGAACAACATTGAGACATTTCAAATCTGAATTTCTAAATCGAAAGAACGATATAGATATTCCTGGAATCAATCAATACTATCAGAATATATAACTTCATGTATTCGGTAATTTACTGACACGAATCTAAAGAGCTTCGAATCTTCAAAATCTAATCAAAGTAAGTGGTTGAGACTATTATCTTAAAGGAGTGCAAACATTCTACAACGACGACTGTCAAATTCTTTTGGTTCATTGTTCTACTATTTATAGACAAATCATGGTAATCACACCTATAAAGGATTTCACAAAAATTATATTTTGGAAACAACGTAACGTGATTCTAGTCCCTCGATGTTTAATCATTTTCTCTAATCTATTCTCGGAGCAAATTGATGGATGGTTTCTACTAATACTAATCATCGAAACGTGAGTTTGTAAACTAACATTCTACTTTTGACGTCTTTCGAAAGTTGAGTAATTATTCTTAATTAGCCAGTCCGTCTACAACGAACTGTATATATTTTTCTGCAACTATAATACACATTTCGATAAGATTCAGGTCGAAAGGTTATATCAGCTGCTTTAAGATATTAATACGCATTTCAACCAATAAAAATCGTTCAAGTATTTTCGTGATTCACTGTTTAGTTTAGATAATATATCCCAAAAGTTTCAAAAAATACGGCTTTTAAACTTATTCACAAAATTTCGTTAATTTTAGCAAGCTGCATCCTGATGCTGACTAGCCGTTTAATAGAATATGATGACCTACGAAATTTCAGATGTGAAATACTAAGCAACTGTTCGACTCACTAATATTAGAGGCCAAAGATGAATGATAAGAAACAGCTGTGGATTTGTAAAATGACCGTTCACTAACACTACACTTGTACGCATTAAAAACATCGTACAAAAGCAGTTGGAGAAGGGTAGTTAAAAATAAACTACCGCAGGCATACATACATACGTATATACTTATTTTCCACGAAATAAAAAAAAGGCTTTGTAGCGAATAAAGCTACAATTGGTCACTGTTAAAGAATGTATCTTGTAAACAAGCACATACTTATATTTAGAACAAAGAATATTGTTGCTTTAAAAAAAATAGTTAGATTAGTAGGTCATAACTTACTTTATGTATATTTCCAATTGTTTCAACATTTAAAAAATGATTATTGTCGCTGAACTATAATAAGTCATTGTCGATAATGGTGGTCTCCTTACCTGTTTTCTGCATATGTAATTTTGTAGCTGATCTCCGCGATAATTCACACATAAAGATCCCGATAATTAGAAAAACCACGGGAAACCTTAAAATTGTTTTTTCTAGATATTCGCAAACGTTCTGCACACAATGAAGACGCGAATGACAAACAATTTCATGAATACTACAAGAATTAAATAAACATTTCTGATATACGTTGCAATAATTAAGTATTGTCTGACTAACAGAAAGGCTGAATTAATTCTCGCGGGACCCACCTGTCGTCTTGCTGCATTGCGCCATAATCGCAGAGATAAAATACGTTGATAAGATATCATGTTTGGCGTGAAAAAAGGAATGTTTAAACGACAATCTATTTTCATGGAGGAACATCGAATTCTTTAGAAACAGGCATTAAATGTTAAATTAAATTATAAGCTGTTTATATTTCATTACATAGTTTCTTTATCTCAAGATGCGCGTAGTTTTCAAACAATAAACTCTAGGCAAGCATAAATGTAAGGATAAATTATGAAAATAAGACATCAATTATGGAAATTACAAGTTGATTAATTTTTACTCAAACTATAGCAAAGGTGAGATGAAAATCAATGAAAATTGACTAAGTATGAACACCTGTTGTCTTTATTTTACAAGCGTTTATACTCAATGTGAATACTTTAGTGTGAGTTGAATGTTTGGTAAATAGACTAAACAATTGATTCACTCATGTAGGACTAGTTTAATTCATAATCAATAAAAATAGGTGCTTTCTGTTATGTATATTTCGCCAAGGTGAAGAGTTGTGATTTGAGAACGCGTTGGAGTTTTGAACGTGTTTGTTTTTACCTTCATCCTCGGAGTCGATAAGGAAATTCGGAACTCGCAAGTAAAGATCATCCTGCATCGGATTGACTCCTCTGCTTGACATTTTTCCAATGTGGTAACACTTGAAATAATTAAACACTTGTTTGGTAGGAACGTTATTGGCTTGGAGGAACAATTCAGTCAGCAATGTTCTGCGTCTTCGTTTGAAGTTGGGGAACCACAAATTTGAATCTGAACCGTAGCGCAGTCGTTAATAACTGAGTTTAATGGTCCGACGTCGAGCTAACTATAGTTGGCTAGTCGCAGTTATGACACACACGTGCTAATTGCACTACTTAACATTCGAATAAACACTGTTGAAGCCTTAAGATATTTTACACACGGTATACTAGCTCACTGCATCTGATAACTTTTGATTAGGCGATCAGAGTATTGAGTGTTTCGGTGCTTACGATATCGTTAGAAATATTCATATTTGACGAAGAGACCCGACCGACGCTAAACACACACGTGTAAAACATTCAAAGCATTTAACGGGCACGATGTAACGACTGTCGAAGGCCGTCGAAGATCGTCGAATAAGTGAAGACCGAATAACGAAACGTTGTTGCAAAACGTGTATAAGTTAACTTGCTTCTATTCGCGTACCGAAACTTACGGACGGCCTAGCAAACTGTGCACGAGTGGCCAGCAAACCTTCGTACGGTGGCAAAAATACTATTCAGTTCGAGAAGAGAAGACAGTGACGTCCAAAGCAACAAAGATGTCGGCTCTTTGCCAATTTTCAAAAACGTTGTCCGCTGGTATTGACATCAAGCACAAGAACATCGCGCTTGCACAGGGTGCAACTCGCCACCTTACGTCATTATCTTCATTCACGTTGTATTATTCTTGCCTGCAGCGGCAAATGTTGCTCGATTAAATGAATATTTTACTTGTGTTCGAAGAACGCGTAACATAATACATAATACATTAGAGTTCCGACTATCCGACACATCCGGTTATCCGGAATCTCCACTTATCCGGTATCAGGTTACCCGGAATGTCCGATTAACCAGCATACTTGCCCCGACCATTCCTCGGTAAATGTGCAACAAGTCAACAGATATTAAAAGAAATGAATAGTGAAGATAGCACAACTGATATCACTTGGCGCAAAGATGGCGATGCAAAGATGCATTGAATAAGTAGTAGAGTCTCTTTTATCCGAAGGTTTATTTTTGTAATATTCTATTATCAAAATTTTCTATTATCTAAAAATTTCATTCAAGTTCTTTGTTAATTGAAAATGTTTCAATTCATTCCAACAATCAAAACAGTAGTATTTTATTATTTCAAAAATTGGCAACAAGTATGATATTATTTAATAATATCCGCATTTCAAAAAACTTTATGCTAAAATTTTCAGACAATGTAATTCTTACAAATGTACAGACGTATGCAGATATCAATTACAGATGTAAATGTGAAATCACTTTTTCCTTATCGGAAATGTTGGTTACCACTTGGCTAAATAGTTATTAACGAAAAAGAGCGAGAGCAACTGGCGCCACCTTTTCGCTGCAATGTTGGCTTTTTGCGCCAAAATTCGTAGACCTTGCTCTCTGATCCGTGATTTTCATTAATATCTAACATTTTCGTTAAGGAAAAAATTGTTCGAAATCATTTTTATCGGCATATAACGGCAATTTTCAAGTATACTTATTTCGAAAAACTGGCCTGTAAGGGGGGCATTCGCTTAAAATACCAAAAATGGTAACCATAATCGTTCGCATGTGAGTTGTAACGAGTGCATAGTGAAACTTACGATCGCGATGTGGATCAATGTTATGTGGAGTTGTGGAACTGTCAGCATCACCTTCGCCATTTAAATCATAGTAAATCCTGTCGTCTTCTCCATTTAAATCTTTCGCGCCATTCACATCTACCAGCTCCTCCATAGTTCTGAAAACAAATGTTTATTTCTTTAAACGATTCGGAAATAATTTATAGTATACGTTCCAATTTCTAATGAAATAGACTCGTGCAATGGAACTGTGGTCATTAAATAGGAGATTTGAAAAATATGTTTAGATGAGTTAATTTAAAACTATTCGTTGTATCTAATATTTCATTATTTAAATCTGCAACTTGTTCTTGGAACCAAATTTATTTGTGCTACAACATAACGTAATATCCGGATTTTAATAACTTGTTTACTAGGTGATTCTTCAGGCATGAAATTAATCTTGTTAAAACGACTTCATAATAATAATGACTCCGTGTATATTAATATTTGTACGCTTATTATATGTATGTAACATTGCGCAATAACTGCAACAATTTTTCGTTTTTCGTGACACTCTCAACTTCGATTGTTCACGTCCACTTCTTAATCGAATTCTTACATTCTTCGCAATTCTTGTCAAATATTTGTTGACATAATAGTCGTGAACATGTTGATAAAGTTAACAGGTATTTGGTAATTGTTAAATACTAAAACGAACAATCGATTTAATTGTCGGAAGAAGGAGTATCGTTCCAATTCAGAGTACATATTTGTGACAGAGTTCAAAAAGCGTCGCCATTGTCATTACGGGAACTCATTAAGACACGTGCGAGACCTAAATATTCCCATTACTCGGAATTACTGATTACTCATTGCATAAAGTAGAAAGACCTGTGAATCATTAATGTTCGTACGTACATACATATGCATGCAAGGATGAAGCGAATATAGAAGCAAAATAACATATATAGATTTCTTTACTTACGACGTGTTGTGTCCGAAAAACGAAGAAAATGTAACTTTCCTTTCGAAATAATCGTTGAACTCACACAACTATATCTGTACGAATGATCAGTAAACACTGGCTACGCTTTGAACACTGATTAAAACATTCACAATATTATAGAGTGAGACGTTTAAGGAACGCACATGCACATATATTATATTCGCAGGAGCACCGGAAATTATTTTATATTAATGTGTGTTCTGCATTTATAATCATAATAACAGGTACTACAAAGTCACAGTGAACACTTGAACAATACACGCGTATTGCGAGTACGTATGGAAATCTATAAATGGAATGCAAAGAGAAATTTGGTTTGTTCCAGACGATAACACTGGAGATGTAGGAATTTGAAACAGCTCTAATTGAGAAGACTCCGCATGAAAATGGTGAAAATATTCCAGCGTGCCGATGAAACGTGCTGGAGTGTGCTGTTAGCTGCCGACTGTCACTACACAATTCATGACGCGTCCCCGGACCAGGGCCGTCGCTATTCTCCTACGAACTGGGTCCATTACATTTTATTTTACATTATACTGTACTATTTCCTCGAAACAATATTCATCATGTTTTATACTTCATTGAAATCTATGCTGAATAAACTAGGCACGATTCCTGGTCTTCTTTCACATAGAACAATGAACCAGCTTCTCATTAGCTTCGGTTTTACAATTCAGTATTTGAATTAAAGAATGAAATTATTCCAGTTGTCATATATTATAAAATATTCATATACTCTGTAATATTAATTGAAGAAATTAAACAATGAATAGTTTTTTACATGTTTTAGATTAATGAGAAAACGCTATGGAACATGCTGTGGAATATGCTATGGAATATGCTGTAAAAATATTATAAAATAATATGAAATGTTTCACCTGAGATCCTGAGATTGCTTGAGATTACTGGAAACTGACTGGAAATAAAGAGATCCACAGCAATGAATATGATTGGCGGAATGCGGCGGTGGCGATGAGAAGCTCGTTGCACAACAACGACTGTAGTTAGACTGGCGCAGGCTCGCGTCTGTCGATCTTCTGAAAATCTATACTACACGACTGACCGCCATTGCTGCAGTTACATCGTTAAAGGTTCAACTTTTCATTAAGTAATAAATAAACAAATTTTCTCTTAATGAAAACGACTGGATACTGAACTGTAAGAACAGAAATGTCTATTCGTCAATGATGCATTTAAATCCACAAATGATTGTACTAATTTGAATCATAATTATTTTTATAATATAAACAATACAGTCAATGTCCATCACTACAGATTACATGTATACTACATACATTACATTTTTAATCATTTTTTCAGATTACTTTTCGATTACAAGTTGCACTGTAATCGTTTATGTAATATAGAAATGGTCTTTTGACATATTCATGTCGTGTGCGATCTGAGAAGAAATGCACGCTCCTAGGTCGTCCAAAATTTAAGTCCTAAGGACGTCCATAAAACTTAAGAAATGGGACCATTAATTTACAGAGAACCCTCACTTAAGCTGATTAAATAAACAACTAGTTAACTACTGTAGTTTCCTCAGTAGACAATGTGATAAATTAATAGATACTATTGAATACAACCGCAAGTTACCGCACTTAATCTTAATTGCATACTATTAACTGCATTGCAATGCATCGTTTGATACAATACTCAAGGCGGAGGACGAAGAGGAAGCATTGTTTTGCTCTAATGGAATTCTCATAAATCTTCATTTTTTAGTGATCTAGTAGTCTAGGTGTACAGCGTATATGTATACATATACAGGGTATCCCGAAATTGTTACTTTCGGAAAATGAGAGGGTCCTAAGATCATTGATAGGTCTTTCAAGGTCAACACCTTCATTTACTCGAAGTTAATAATAATTAATTTTGAATAAGACTCCATGTCGTGTAAAAAGAGTATAGCTACACGTATGGTGTACTATTTCTCCTACATAAACTGGACATAAAACGAACATTTGGTGTTGTCTCAGTGACATCAGGCACTGTTATAAACTGTCGCAAAAGTATTCCAGGAGTAGATAAAGATATAGTAAATATAATCAAACCACCAGGGCTTCCGTCCAACTCCTTAAATACCGAACAGATTTCAAAATTTTCTGATACCAAAGAATTTTGATACCTATAAATTCTTATATCTACATAGGTATTTCATTCTATTATGTTACATTGTGTTACATTATACTTTATTACGAATCCTATTTACATTATACTCTCGATTATGTATTAATTTTATTTATATATTATTATGAGTGTCATATATATACATATAATAACAATTTTTTTTATTTTTACAATTAACATATTTTTTACTATTAAAATCAACAGGAAGTGTATATTTGAAGTCTTCCGTTTACATAGACCACATACAAGTTAGATTCGTCGTTGACCCACTGTAGGACGATAATATGTATCTATAAAGAAAAATTATTCGAAATGTTTACAAATCTTTACAACGTTCTTCAAGGCCACCAAGATCGGATCTGGGTTCCTTATAGTGAGTACATATTTATCGAGCTAATGATTGAATTGGAAAAAGTGCGTTTAAAGTGAATTGGTCTCAAGAATTTCGTATCGTTGATTTTACTTTTTTATTAACAATATCTTGAAAGAATTATCAAGGATAATGCATCTATAGAATAGCAATTGATCAAGAGTAGCGTGACATTTTTCTGCAATTGGTAAACTTGAAAAGATGGATAAATTGGTGACGGAGTTTTTTTGTTATTTTCAGGAAAAATCCGGCATTTCGTATGCATCAACCTGACAATAATGATATTTAAGCCTCAATTGAAATCGAAATCGCTTTCCGTGTTCGAGACATTTTGTTCGATCGTGCTATCTGTGTCTGAGTCCAGCAAAGATTTGATGACATCCTTCTTTTTCTTCTGATTATTCTGCGAAAGTAATATCTCGCTTTGCTCTTCCTTCGAACTTGCCGTTTCCATACTATCCTCTTTTTTCTTCTGTTCCTCTTTTTCCTCTTCTTTCTTCTGTTCCTCTTTTTCCTCTTTTTTCTCTTTTTCCACTGTTTTCTCTGTTTCCTCTGCTTTCTCTTTTTCTTCAGTTTCCTCCATCTCCTTTCTTTCTTCACTCTGCGATTCCTTTAACTGTTCCACGAACTCTTCTTCAGGCACGTTTAGTTCAGTTTTCAGCTCGTGTTCATGCTTTTGTTGAATTTCTGTTACGTTGGGCTCATAATGTTCGTTCGCATTCGTCGCAAACTCTTGATTTTCTTCGTATTGTTCATTATAAGGGTAGGCATATTTTTGGTTCGTATCTTCTTGATACTGCGCATCGGGTTGATTATCGTAGGAACTTTCAGGATGACCGATATACTGATCATACTGCTCGCTCGTGTACCCTTCGTACTGTTCACTCGGTTCTTGTGGATATTCTTGGATACCATACCCGTCGTATTCCTCCTTTTTCTCGTATTCGTAAGTTTGGTTCTGATCATAGTCGTAGTTTTCGTTCGAAATTTCTTTACCATTTGGCTTCTCGGAATTCTCAGCTTCGAATACATTATCCATTGCATCAGATTTCTCTTGATTGTTATCGTTGTAATCGTCGTAATCGTCGAAATCCTTTTGCTCAAGAATCTTATCATTATCGTCCTGAGATTGAATGTTTTCTATCTCAGACTCTTGCAGCGGAGCAGAAACTTCGTCATATTGATTCTCTGTTTTGCTACCTTCATGCTGATCGCCTACATACTCGTTGTCTTGCAATTCTAACGTATCGTCGATATTATTGAAGATTACTTCCTGCTCCTGCTCCTGTTCCTGTTCCTGAACCGTTTCGTGAGCTACTACTTCCTGTTCAATTTGCGACGTGTCACTTTCATTCGGTACGGTCTCCTCCTCAAAATCTATTTGTTTGATTTGTTTCTCGAAAGAGACCAAATCCCACGGCTCCAGCGCTTCGCTAACACTGAACCGAAACTGTTCCAATTTTGATTCTTCTGCAACGTAAATTTTATCATCACCGTGGCTAGGATGGACCGAGTGTTCTTGCCGCGGATCGAACGGATCATCAACGCCTTGATAACTCGGGTTTTTCGGCTTTTCAATATTTGCATGCGAGTCTAATTCCGGCCGGTACAACGCAATGTCGTTGCTAATTTTGTCTGTTGCGTGCGCCATCAATGATGCCCGTCCTTGCTGCGCATCTGAAATTTCAACATGATTTTTTTTGGCCATTAACACGCAACTTTGTTGGTTTTCTTCTTCTTTTTCAACGTTTTTAGCGTTGCTCGCGTACTTCGTTCTAGACACGAGATTCTCCGCGAGTTCCAACACCTTCTTAACATCGCTTGTAAAGTTCTTGTCAAAGCTTTCCTTCGCAGATATTTGGGAATCATCGTGCGATGCAGTCGTATGCAGGTCGTCGCGTATCCCATCTTCATCCGAGCTCTGAATGTCGAGGTCGCGATGAAGCTTACGAATTTTATCAAGGTACTCGTCGAATTCGCTGCTTGTGGTCATCGAAACTTTCTCTTTATTCTCTTCCATACGAACTTGTTTATTCCTACAACTTGGATCGTATTCGTTTCTTTGGTATGCTGTTCTTAAATACGGAAAGCTATCGTTGTTGTTCGGGTAATTATTAGAAGGATTCAATCGGAACGATTGCGTACGTTGGGATGGATCAATAGGGTACTGGGATACTGAGGGTAGATATGGAAACTTGGTAGCATCAAGATTGAGTTGCCCTTGCGCGAAAAAGCGATCGAAACGGTCTGCATTTTGTAGTTTTGATTCATCTGGAGAGTCACTAGGGTCGAGATGTAAATTGTTGTTGCTGTGTATTTTTTGGCTCTGTTGGAAGCCTTTGCTTTCGCTTGGCAAGGACAAACGGATCTTAGGTAGTTGTTGAATATCATTTTTCCAATACATCTGTAAAGTATTTGGATCGTATGTAGTTCTTTGTCGACTTGGCGTTTTTATAGTTTCCGATGGGGAACAGATAGTCGATCTGATTGTTTGATAATTCGGTTGAGGCGATTTCAACAGTAAAGTACTGCGCGCTTCGGGAGACATTTGCACTTTTGCATCTGTTTGCAAGTATTTATCACTTTTCCGACTCGACATGTCGCTTACTCCATCTGCATGAATTGTACACATTCGGCGAAGATAAGCTTCATAATGTTTCTGAAAAATAACGAAACATCCCTTTTCGTAGTACATGTTTATGTATTATATGCGTTTATAATCTTATAAATATAAGTAATAACATTCCAGCAATATAACAATATTTGCCAATTCGTAGTACAATGGAAGAAAGACTATCAACGAATAGACCGTAGATGTATAAATCTACAGTGTGGTCACAACTATACGTGGTCTAACAATACGTAGTTATTAGGAGTAATAAGTGCTAGCATACTATTATATAAAGCAGCAATCTTTGTGTTAAGAGTACAATTTAACAATGAGACCGCTAACTACATATAATATACTGCTAATCACGGATACTCGATTAATCATCCAATTGAAGCTTTCATCATTTTGCGTAATTGCTTTCGTTTATGCAATCATTTGATCTTTTTCTGTGCATTATTTGGTCAGAGTGGCAACTATACAGTGCGGCATGTTTAGGCGTCCACTTACATCCCCATTAATTCTAGGAAGTGGAACTTTAGAGGAGCTTTCGAGCATACCGAGTGAAAGATCGAACATATGGATTCCACTCGCACACATCGCCGCTCCTTCATTTGGGTGAGTTTGCAGTATACACCTGCTCACTCAAGCGTTCATATTGTACAAAAAATATAATCTTCCTTGAACGATATTATACTACGAATTTTACTTGAAATGAATCTCTAAATTCTCTACATTTAAATAGTAACAACTGCTAATTTCGCTATAGTCTGTGTATACATATATTGTGCTACAACTCCGTGTTCATTTGTTTCTAATCGAATTGCAGAAAATGAGAAATAAACTCACTCTAAGAATGTTAAGCCTTTCTGTTCTTGCCGTCATCAACGCTAGACTATTGTCCACACTGTCTAACGCTTCGAGGAGCTTGTAATTCCTTTGGTCCGACATGCGTTGTTCCTCTAAAAACTCTATGTATTTGAATCGTAGGCGATTTATGCACACATTATGCCTGAAACGTTATTACTATTTGGAAAATCGATGGTTGTTTACTACCTAGCTACTTGGTATATACTTATTGAGTAGTTATGTATGTATATATGTATATCCAAAATAAATCGTATTCTAAGATGATTGTATTCACGGATGTTACCCGTGACATTCCCTAAAAGTAGGTTGCTGCCAAATCGATACGTAATCTACTAAATTCTTTCATGTTATTATTACCTAAGGGAGAATAAAATCGATAACACGGCTACTACAAAACTACTATTTGCAGCTTGTATTGTGAATCGTAACAATCGAGTTCCGGCAATTTGATTTGGGAAAAAACGTACCTGTTACGAGATTCTTGTAACAATACTTTGAATCTTTCTTCTAGTCTTATCCTTTCTTCTTCGCTGCAATGGTCGTGTAATTTGTTAATAACCTTACTATATATCGTATACTATATATAATAAATTATAATACCATATATCTTCGTCGCTTACCTTTTTCGTAATTTTTCTTGTAGTTCCAACATTTTTTTATAATAGCCATGATTATCGTAAAACGATGTCATGGTATGTACGCATACGTAAACTCTTCAATTGAATTTTCTACTGATTGAAAAATCTGTAATGTCGATTGTTTCGACTTTTGATATGTTGTAAGCTTTTTTTATGATTTATTTAAATAAAAGACTTTTCAACAAAGATTTTGCAAGTGGATCGTACAAGAATGGAACATGTTGTATAAGCAACGAATTTTGCACAATAACATTGCCAATAAATATTTCATTTAAATATCACATATATATATTCTCTGTAGTAGCTATTTTTATTTATTACGTTTCATATCTGCTATTCACTTTTTTATATTTTTTGTTTAAGGGTAACAGGTACACGATTTAACGAGACGATGTTAATACTATACACAAACGTCAAATAACGATATTAAAAACAATACAGATAACTATGTAGCGGTACAAGGAAGATCTTTCTTTGTGTCGACACAATGAACAACTGTACCACGTTCTATTTGACGTCGAATGGCAACAGTAACGGCAGAGGGTGCCGAGGGTGCCGAGGGTAAAACGGCAGGTACTCGCATATATAAGCAGGTGTTCCTCCTGGTACGCCAACATTATACTATACGTACCGTTCTATCATCAACGAAACATATCAGCGTATATAAATATGCATACACACGTAAATTGAATAGTAATAATCGCAATTTAATAATGTTCTATTCCTACACAAAAATTGACAAATACTCGATTAGATTATTTAATATTATTCTATTTTATAATTATTCTAATACTTTCGAAATTATTAATATATTTCCTATAAATGAGTAATCGCTGAATCATGCTGTAAATTGTTTTACTAAATTCCAGTATATGTTAGAAACTGTAATTCTCGAATTTGTCCTTCGCGTGATAATCGCTCATCTACCGCATGTATACATAGTATTGTAGCAGTATATGTATGCTGTTCATAGAATATCGAAATGTCAAAAATATCCTACTCAACACTTTAATTGCCATGCTAAAATTAGGAACATGTAATAAATTAGCGTGAAAACTAGACTTTTATTGCGATAAAATCTAAAATCCAAGTTTAAAAATAGAATCATAACAATTGGAAATTCTTTTCTTCCAAATTATGTATAACAATATGCTTGTATTTTTTTTTGTTACATATTGTTTATTTTATGAAATATATTTTTATTTCCATATGAAATATATAAACATAGACTATAATAAACGAGTTTAAAAATTTCCTAGAATATTATATTCGTTTATAATTTTCATGTTATGGATCATTTTCACATTCCTTAATATATCTTGCCAATAAATGATCATGTAGTTCTGGTGTAGTTTCAGTAGCCAAACATAATTTATGTTGCAAACAGTTATCAATCAGTCTGAATTCTCTTCGCAACTGTTAAAATTAATATACAATTGTACATTGTGAATGTTGAATTATTCTTTACTTATTATACCTTGGTAACTTTAGGCACCCTTGCTCCTTCTGTCGGTATCCGTATGCTAACTGTTTCCAATCTAACAATTTTATCTTCAACTATGCCTTCTTCAATGGTTACAAGACCACGATTATGTGACAATAATAAGGCTACTTTGTTTGTATCAGGTACTATTCTTAAAAATCCCATTTCATAATGTATTGGCTTTTTGCTATCTGCATACCAACTTCTTGCTGTATAATTTAACATTGGTTGACCTATTGACCTAAAACTCATTTCTTCATCATACTTAAAAGATTTAATTGTTGGGTATTTTCCAGAAGCAGGTTTTTCAGTTTTCCATATACCTCTTAACCAAGCTATTGGTTTGATTGCATCGTGCATTGGTAATTTAAGGTTCATATCTGCAAAGAGAAATTGTCTATAGTATAATCATAGACTAATTGTACATATCTACACATATACAATATTTGACAATATTTAATTAAAATATATTTACATAACTAACCTGTGAGAAGGTAAAAAATATATTGCTTAAAAACATAACTTGCAATTTGTCACTTTTAACTTCTTGTAAATATTTGCACTTCTTTTATTTTTCAGCCTACATGTTGTATTATATCTTTATATTTTATTTTAAAGTCTGCATTAGTATACGCGCTTTACAACTAAAGTTAAATAAATACAATTATACCTTATATTTTAAGTAACATTAAAAATACTTCTGCAACTTTCTAAACTTTAAAATCTAAAGAATTATACTTCACAAATTTAAAAAAGGCCGCGTCTCCTGAATATATCAATATGGCGACTGTAACTAACAAATTCGAGTAATTCATTCCACAGATATTTACATCGTTTTGTTAGTTTACTAGTCTTATTGACCTATATAATATTAATTATCGGTTAAATTAACAGTATTTTACCTTACTTTATATTTTATAAACAATTATTATATACATATAAGACATGTCAGAATGCATACAGGTTTTATGACAGTATCTGATTATTCGGTATTCAATATTTAAATTTTAAAACGATGTTCAGTACTTCATAGTTTGATGTAGACATGTGTACGCTGGTGTAACGGGTTATAAAACTGATATGCTGTGAAAAGTGTAGAATTTGTTGTGTATACGGGACAATTGTATTTAATTAATTAAATATTATGCAGTCATTCAGTACATGCCTTTATTCTTAAACGACATTATTCCCATGTTTGGAGTTTAAACTAAGAATCCCATTTTTGTACAATATTTTATAGAACTATCCAAATATACGCGTTTTGTTTTATTTGTTCTTTACAGGGTTTATTAAATACAATTTTTCTGTATAAATATACGTTTATATTTTGATAGAATTATGGCAATTTCAATCAATGAAATATGTGAAAATACTAAACTGGCCCGTGAAATGGCATTAACTGGTAATTATGATACCTCTGGAGTTTATTACCAAGGTGTTGTGCAACAAATCCATCGATTACTTGCAAGCATCGCAGATGCCACACGTAAAGCCAAATGGCAGCTTGTTCAACATCAAATTGTTCAAGAATTTGAAAAAGTAAAGGCTACATCTAATACCTTGCAACTCTTTAAATTAGAAGCTCATGGAGAAAAACTATTTGGTATTGTCATTATCATTGCTTACACTAAATTCTCGTATCTGACAATAAGAGCAACATAAAAATAAAATAGGAAACTTAAAATGTTTAGGAACACCATGTTTATCGTTTGAAGAACCTACAAGAGATCCAAATTTATGGACTTATAATAATTCAGATACATCTTGGAGCCAAGCTCCAGTAAGAGATCCAGATGTGTGGCCACCTTTAACACCTACAGAGCAAAAGTAAACTATACAGTTTTCTCATTTGTGATATTAAATTTCATCTATAACGAAGATAATAAGGTGAAGAATTATATTTCTAGGAACATTAGACCGGTAAAAAATCAACCAAAACAACAGAATCGGACCAGTATAAGAAAATCTGTTGCTACAGGAAAAAAACCAGATACAAAAACTGTTAAAAGAGATGATAGAAAGGTGTCCAGAAAGGATGATGCCAATAAAGTTAGTTTATTTTTTCATTACAAAAGAATGCGTGTAATGTAGTACTATCATAATGTATAAATATTTTTCACAGGAAAAATCAGAAAGTGAAAAAGTAGATATAGAGGTAGAGGAACGTAAATTTGAGCCTTCTGGAAATGATAGAGATTTAGTAGATCTACTAGGTATAATATGTCATGATATGATTATTCATGTTATAATTTGCATAAATAATTTGCATTTAATATTATAGAAAGAGATATTGTTCAAAAGAATCCAAATATTCATTGGGATGATATAGCTGATTTGCATGAAGCAAAGAGATTATTAGAAGAAGCTGTTGTTCTTCCTATGTGGATGCCAGATTTTTTTAAAGTATGTAAAGTGTGTTCCTCGTTGTTATATGCAACATGGCATAATTATAAAAGTTAATATTATATTTTTAGGGTATTCGTCGTCCCTGGAAAGGTGTACTTATGGTTGGGCCACCAGGCACTGGGAAAACAATGCTTGCAAAAGCAGTAGCTACCGAATGTGGAACAACATTTTTTAATGTTTCTTCTTCTACATTAACATCAAAGTATCGAGGAGAATCGGAAAAACTCGTTCGTCTTCTTTTTGAAATGGTAAATATAAAATATTTCTAAATAAGATTATTTTTCTTTAACATTTTCTATCTTAATACTCAATACTTAAACTTTACATATATTGTACATTATTTACATTTATATAGGCCAGATTTTATGCACCTAGCACAATATTCATAGATGAAATTGACTCTCTGTGCTCTAGAAGAGGATCCGAATCTGAACATGAAGCTTCAAGACGAGTAAAATCCGAACTTTTAGTTCAAATGGATGGCATAAGCTCAAACAAGTAAGGATACATTATAAACGTGTATTTACATGGATTGGTAAAACATTTAATTATATGAAGAGAATACAGGATCAGATCTACCGTCATAATATCGTAATATAATTTAATATAATACTAATATTCTTCAGTGAAGACCCAAGCAAAGTGGTAATGGTATTAGCAGCTACAAATTTTCCATGGGACATTGATGAAGCTCTTCGTAGGCGTTTAGAAAAACGTATATATATTCCACTACCAAATCGTAAGTTTTACAATAATATTATTAAGTTTATATACATTGTATGTTATTGAACTCTTTTAATGTATACATGTATCACACAGATGAAGGCAGAGAAGCTTTATTGAAAATTAATTTACGTGAAGTAAAGGTTGATTCTTCTGTAAATTTAGCAGACATTGCAAGAAAATTAGAAGGTTATTCTGGAGCAGATATTACAAATGTTTGCAGGTAACTGTAATTGATAAGACATAATTGACATTTCTAAATATGTAAAATATTCTACGTATTTCCTGTAGAGATGCGTCAATGATGTCCATGCGAAGGAAAATTGCAGGATTGAAACCAGATCAAATTAGACAACTTCCGAAAGAAGAATTAGATTTACCTGTGTCCGCTTCAGATTTTGACGAGGCTGTAGAAAGGTGTAATAAGAGCGTTTCTCAAGAAGATTTAGAAAAATATGAAAAATGGATGAGTGAATTTGGTTCATCTTGATAACATTTTATTAAAAAAACATAATTTTGTAACATTTTTTCGTTTAAATTCAAATTGTTTATATTTTCTACGCTAATATTACTAATCAATACATAAACAATTGCGTTTTATATAGATACAAAATTTTTTCAAAACGTTGTTAACAAAAATTTCGAAGAAGTATACTTAAAATGTCGTTAATTCAATGAAATTTTAAAAACATACTATCATTCTAGGAATGGTACACTTCAATTAGACTTTCGTGTTATTTACATCATATAAGATTAATTTTAAATGAAAGTATTGCGAAATTTTTCACATATCTGAGTTTTTATTCGTTTAATTTTGGACATGACGATAATTTAATATTTTTCATTATTTGATTTATGTGTTATGAATACACTTTTTTAAATTACATATTATAATTAATTATAATAATACGCACATTATAAAGTTCGATAAACGATTATAAAATATTTTATTTGAAATTTTAATGACATTCGAATATTATTTATAATTCCGTGCAAATCAAATGGAAGGCTATGTAAAGCATGCAAATATTATATCAAGTGAACATTGTAAAAATTATCCTACAATTCAATTATGACGCCTTCACTTTTTGCTATTGAAAGAACCGAAGAAGTTGAACAAAATAATGAATAGGAAGTTATATAGCTAATACATATGCAGTTGTGCGAAATACTAATTTTTCTACCAACAAACGAATGCGTAATTTAAATTGCCAGTCCATAGCTTATCCAGAGAACGTAATTACCAAAACCAGTAACTACGATTTTGCGAATATTTTGTTAGTAATGATTCAACTCTATGTTTCTACATTTCACAAAAAGTGGTCTAATAAATGAGCAGAAGTGAAAGTACCACGATAAATAGGGATGTTAGCGCTATTATAAAATGGTCGATAAAGTTTAATATAGAATGCAATTAGTATGTAGAATACAAATATTTTACAAATACATATATCGTAAATATATTATCCATATTTTTTAAGTCAAGTAAAATATTTTGGTTTGTTTTATCATTATTGTTATTACGTTTGTTCAATGTCACGTGGAAAAATGAACAACATTATCTAGTTAAATTAAAATTACATTGTTTCCAACAATATCGTGAAAACAATTGACTTCTTCAGTAGTGTCCAATTTACAATAATGGGACTTATTACTGCATACTTTTTGTGCTCCCTAATCTTGCTCGTGTATCTCCACCATTTTACAACGAATCCAGATTCGCGCAAGTACTGTAGAAAGAGAAACAGAACTATACGGCCTAGAAGTGTGCAGGGGTAGGACCCATTACTGTATACTCTGTGTGACATTAGTGTAATAATAAGAAAACAAAGTATTTCTATTGAGAATAAGTTTCGTTTCTATATTTTAAAACACTTTTTAAACTAAACTGTTTGCATGATTGGCTGTAATTGTAGAAATCTTATAATAACTTAAATTATTTATAATTTGTACAATGCATAACAATATAATGATTTTTTATAATATAAGTATGTTATATCAATCTTTAGTAGTCGCGAAGGTAATTCTAATTACTTTTTGGTGCACAACCTTCTTTTCTTAACTGTTTGGTTTCATCATCAATATTTTTTGAATCTTTTGGTGCTTTATAATTAGTAACATGATCAACTCGTATTGTCCTTCCTAAAATCTAAGGTACAAAATTAATGCTACATCTAAATATTGTTAATTATACAAAGTAATGTATTATTAGAAAATACTCATACCTTAGTACCATTAAAATTATCAACAGCTAATACTGTACTTCTTTGATCTTCGTAACACAAAAATCCATATCCTTTTTGTTTGCCTGTATCTTTATCTCTAATTAAGTTTATATTTACTACTTCTCCATACCTAAGACAATTTAATATATTTGTTATTTATCATATTGCATTCCTTTACATTATTAAAATTAATTTATCATTAATACAAATGTATTTTAAATAGATACTGAATTAAGTAAATGTTTTGAGCTTACTGCGAAAATATGGTTACAACGTCACCTTCTGTCAAATCGTATGGTAGGCCACCAACAAAAATCCATGCACTATCTTTGTATTGATCATGCCAAGATGATTTACTGTTTCTTAGTAATTCTTGTTCTCCCAGCTTTTTAATATTTTTTACATTTCTAAGACCAATTTAGAGAAAATTTAAAAAATACATGAGATAATTGCGTTCACGTTTTGAAATCAGCATAATATACTTACGTTAATGGATTCATTATATTTGATATAATCAGCTTACACAAAATAACAAATACTCAATATTACATATGTAAACATAAACAAAGTACAAACATAGCCTTGAGCTTAGCATAGTCTCTGAAGTTAGTCAGCGATAGATACACGCGAAGTTAGTTGGAATTGTAACCCATCATTGCAATCAAATAAGTAAAAGTGTGGAGTTTATTTTTCTTTGTTTCTTTGCTCATCGTTTTCGTAGCAAACACATACTTTATCTACCAAGCTGATATAGAATAATAAAAGAATCTATAATTCGTGTATGAGTTACATTTATAACTTAGATAAAATTGGAAGCATCAACCATACATCATGACAGAGGTGTATCAATCTACATGTATAGGTTTTGGGCATTAGCTCAAATCCATATGCACGCTGTGGAGGATGAAAAAATTCAGAGGCAATGGATATTGGTAAATTGTTTAAATTATCTTCTAACTTTATAAGCATCTTTTTGACGATATCTAACTTAACAATTTATTTGCCCACTAAGAACATGATTAAATAAGAATACCGGATAATCAATAGCTAGGAGAATTTCAACCATGCTTTTTTTCAATGATTCCTAGGACTCTAGCGATTAATGATGATGTCATAGTAAATAAAATTAACGAAACAAACATGGTAAACGCTAGATTAAATAACTTGACTTTAAATAAGTCAATTGCACAGGTAGCCACAAACCAGGTGATCGTTAAATCCAAATTTCGGGATCGCCTTTGATGTGTGGCGTTTCGACTAATTACAAAAAAATGATTTTTACGAAGGATTTATTATATAAAAAGGATAAATATATTATTTCTATTCGTTACTTATGTTTCCTCAAAATCGGAAATTTTAGTGGTCTCTCTTACGTCAATTTTCTATGCTATTTAGCATTTAAATTCTATATTACTGCCACCATCTTGGAGTTACTATGTATTTCCTTTCAGAGAACAGATCGTAGTGAAATAAGAGAAGGACGAGCTCATCATCTAAAATTGAAAGAATTTACAGTCTAGAGTCTAGAACTTGCCATGTAGCGATAGTATAATGCCGTGTGTCAACTTGATGTAGTTGTACCATAAACTATATATAACTATTGAACAAACGACAAATTGTCTAGTAGTTATCATGTAGGCACGCGATGTTAAGGATGAAATGAAGCTGATGCACGTACCGATGCGAAGCCTTTGTTACTTGGACAAAATAAACCGGAGAAATCTAACATGCTGCCTGTCATGGATCTTTGCATTATCAATAATACTGTTTTCTGCATCTTTATTGGACAGTGGTACCACAGCGTATTATATCTGCATCATGGAAATACATTGCATCGTTAGTTTATCATTCATCATTTTATTTTCAATAATTTCAAAGTATAGGGAAGTCTTTTAGAACGAATCTAACCATTATGTCTAATCTGCGAATAGTTAGAAGAATTGAGAATTTTTAGATTGAATTATTTTTATTTCTGGCTTTACAAGATTTGTCTCGCACAACATAAGATATTCAAAGTATAATGTAAACTTACATGTCATCAAAGACAGCCACGCTATTGTCGATAACTTCTTGTCCGATATAGTTACCCATGTACACAGCGACAACGTGAATTGTACCAATAACGAATGCAATACATACATTCTTCATCTCATCCTTTTCCGTGATCGCTAGAATAGACTGTTACATGTATCAAATATTATTGTTTTATATTATTACTTATGAAAATTTCGAAGCTTTTTCCAACCGATTACGAATCCTCGATTTTTGTTAAATAGAACGCATACAACAAGGGTCCTGCGTTCAAAAAAGGGAATACCAAAGAAAGGTACTCGCGTGTGTGTTAATCATTATAAGAGATGTTACAGTAAATTCTCTAGAATTATCCCTCAGTTTGTAAAAAAAATGGACAATTTTATTAATTATTGTTATCGGGGATAATTTGGTTAACGCTGGTTCCCACCTGAACCGCTTGGTGGCTAGCGTGATTAACTCTTTCTCGCAAGCAAGAGTCAGAACCTATTAGCATATGTTAAGTGTACTGTCAATCATATCTATTGTAGTGTGTTTTTTTGGTAGACTCAAAGTCTCAAGGATCTCTAGTGTGAATGATTTACTGCACACATCTAGATTGAACCAATTTTTTAGAGTTCGTAAGGATTCCATGTAATACTGTTCCGTCCTATACGGAACAACATAGCAGGTACCCGCGTCGCGAGGGTCGAGGGCCTACGGTCCCCAGTTACGGGGTTACACGGCCCCAAGAAATTAACTGACGGAGCAGGGAACACTTGGTTCCCTGCATAAAACAGTTATCATAAACGCGTAAAACAGTTATCGTAAACGCGTAAAACAGTTATCGTAAACGCGTAAAGCGATTATTGTAAACGCGTAAAACGATTACCGTAAACGCGTAAAGCGATTATTGTAAACGCGTAAAACGATAAGAACATAAAGATGTAAATTACAATAAACATAAACGCCTAGCATGGCTCGTCTAGTCTGCCCAGGTAGCTCGGCAAAGATAATTGCCGGCAGCATGCGCACACAACATGACGTATGCACCGAGCGTCAGTGGGCCCTCCCTCTCTATCTCTCTCTATCCTTGCCCTTTCCTTAAGGCCCTAAGGAAACGCCTTAGGATTAGCACAGGGTGTGGGTGAGGCCAATCAGATAGATTCAAGATCGACTGGAATCTTTGAGCCCACCCCAACCGAGTCGAAATGCGTGGCGACGCACTGAGACTCGACAGTTTACATCTAGAACTCCGTAGAATCACTCAAGTTCTCCGTTAATCAACAACCAGTAGTCTAACTATATTGTAACACAGTGCGATAAAGATAATCGTGGTGACCTCCGCGCAACTGAACTTCAAGTAGCGAATAAATAGTATTGTTACCCATTAACATCTATTCATTCCTACACCATTTCAATCATCTCCACCGCCATTAATTTGTCATTGGAGGCGCAGCATCATTGGAGCAACAAGGAGCTGTGCACCGTACGAAAAAGATCGTTCGGTACCATAACAAATACTTTAGCTATTTCCTAGAATTAGAAGAATGGTATAATTTTAGGTAGATTTGTAGGAGTGGGTTGTGTAGAATAGTAGTAATTGTAATATCAATTTTAAAGCGTATCTGTATCCTAGCGTTTAAAAGCAAATAATGCGACATTCAAATAGCAAGAGATGCATTAAGACGAATACATTATACATATATGTATTGTAACTATTAAGCCCAAGAAAAGTAAAAACTCACATAAATAAAATAAAATGATAATAGCTATGGTATTATTAGAAACCATGCTTTAACATAAAATTATAAAAATAATTCTATCACAGAATTTATTCCATTCTGCGAGTTCCGCTCTGCCGTGAGGGCTGTCCTGCGTTATTTCCATATTCGAACCTTGAATCAATCTAGCGAAAGTCGGGGATTTGAAATCGGTTGGAAAATAGTCGGGTTTCGCGTGGCACCTCCGCGCGTGATCCAGTTTAGACGCGGGAAAGAGTCGACCTCGCAATGTATATGTAATTACGCCGTATGTCAAGACTAGAAATAATTATAAAGATCGTCTCTGTTATAGTCAATGTCTACTCTAAGGTGATAGTATAGCTCTTCGGAAGTTTATTTATTTTGTTGTTGCTAGAGGACGTAGTGTCCTGTTCGATAGAGTCGAGTATACATCGATGTGAAAGGTACCAGGTGTAAGAACGCCTAGCGGAAAACCTTTTAATCGTGCAATCTAACCACGTAACTGTGATCTATGATACTAAATACTTACACGGTACAGATTTAAAGACATTGAAACTACCACCACGACGATTGCTATCAGATATGGTAGTCTTGTATCATAACCAAATATTCTCACGAAACTATGTCCAAGAATCCATTAAGTCGAGAAGAAGCAGCAGGGAACAGAGTAGGTTTAGTAAATGACGTGAATTTTTTGTCAAGGACTCTAGCCGGATAAAGTGGTCAAATCTGCTCTCCACGGTTTTTCAACGTACGTTAAGTGACCAATAACAACCCTCTAGCTTTTCCAGAAAGGTACATAGTTACAGGGTAAACTAGACGGTGCGCTTCTCCGCCAGTTTCTTCCTTCGGTGACTTCTTAAAATGTTGAACAAAATCTGGCCTGTTTTGAATAACCGACGTTGAGATGTACATTTCAAAAACGCAGAGCAGAATTGACTATTTTATCCGACTAGACTATTTAAACGAATGTACCAACTCTATAGCTCTCGTGTGAATTTTCACTGCTTCGCGCAAGTTTTCATGTATGAAGTACCTTTGCCTGGAAGTGTCGGCCTCATGAACCATTACGTAAATCATGTTTGTAAATCGATAGCTGTAACATTAAGAACTCCGTTAAGTATATCCTCGTTTAATTTATTTATCTATATAATTTTGATTCAATTTTTAAAAAAATTTTGATCGACTTTAAGAAGAAACGAGAGTTTTCAACGTTATTGAAACTTACAAATACAAATGAGAAGCGGTGTTATTTGTGCTACCACTTTGTTTTGTGGGGTTGTAGTGCTGTACAATTTGTCCTCTCTACAACAGGCGCTACGTTTTCTTTGCTATTTGTCACATAAAATGATTGTTTGCGAGGAAAATTTGTACGATACAAGAAATTGTAATTGAATAAGAATGTAGGGACTCATCGATCAATCGTACTTGGCAATCTCGAATAATCCGCAACAGTATTGGCTGATAACGAAGAGCGTTGATTCGGAGCAAATTATCGTTATGACGCCTGCCATACCCGTCAATAAGAAGAAACACGATATCCAGTAAACATTTTCGTTGTCGGTAACGAAAAATCCGAACAATTGCAACGCAGTGGTTCGGGGTTCGTCCTTTGGTATCAGCAAATCGAGTATTAGCGGCCCAACAATTACCAGATGCGCATACACGAATGCTCCACAAGCTATAACTGGAATTCACAAGAATCAATGTGTTTGTCATAGCAACGCTAAATTATCTTTGGCGCTTGAATGACGCGATTCGGATCCTTCTTGATCCATGGTTACGACGTGTAAGCGTTCTATCTGAATTTTAATTTCCTAACAGTCACATTACTTACTATAAGTTATTAATTCTAAGATTACTTCCCTTAAGTAAGGTCATAATCACCATAGACAGATAAACGACGAAATTAAGTCGTTTAGACGAAATTGTAAGTATTTGAAATTGGGATTCTAGGCCCCATTGCTAGCTCCCCTCCCCTTTCTTAGCTTCTTGTGGAACTCGATATTTCTACATTATCGTGTTATTAGCGTAGAAAATTTTGCTGATGACTATATTCGGACACAGTCCAATCAGTTGCGAAGCCATGAATTGATTAATTACATTATTCGAGGAAAAACTTTCTTCGGATTGGCAACATTTTGAGAAAATTTAAAATCAGTGATGTCAACGTTGTCCAATTTGCGTGTCTAATCGTCAAGAACATTGAGGATGTTAGTTAACAAGGCGTGGGCGTGAGAATTTGTCGGGTAAGGTGATGCAATTTAGTATTACTATTAAATAAATGTATTTAAGCGATGGTTAATGGTTAAAGACAGAATTCTTACACACAAATCCATGGACTACACGCCTCGAACTGTATGCATGTTTCAATAATATCCCCAGTTCGGTCGGATTTTTCAGCGTGTTGTAGTCTGATTGCAAATGTTCGAAAATAAATCTGATCTGAAGTCACATAGAAAGGAAACCATATGAACAGACTTGGAGAACAATCTAGATATTATCGTATTACATTGCATGTATTTCAATAGCATCACTTCTGATAAGCGTAATTGAATCGACTTGGCCGTTTTTAGCGACTTACTGTTGGAAACGTATAGACAATACCGACGTATCGGCAAGAGAACAAGAATAGAGGCAAACCAAACGTTAATACGAAAAGTATATTCTTGAAGGTAAAGTTGGCGGGAATTAGTGAAATCTGAAAAGAAGTTGATTCGTTAAGCGTAGGATAAACAGAAGGGGTTTGGAAACATTTCGAGAGCGAATGGTACTTCGAAAGAGATACAGACAAAACGATACCGTACAAACGTGGCAGCCGTAGGTACATGTGCTTTCGTGTACATGTATAATATCCACATACAGTGGGCCGCATTGATATTCGGACACCATCGCACTTGAGAAATTTTTACTCCGTATCTTTACTGTTTGTTGAATTAATGAATTTATAGGTTTTTTAATAAGTCAGAACACTTACTTTAGATTCTACAAACATAAGATTTATTTACATAATTTGTATAGTTTTATTTTTAATTGATATTAAATGAAATAGTGCTTAATTTTGACATCGCAAAAATATTCGGACACTTTACAAATTATAGTCTAGTTATTAAGAATACACATATACTTTAACAAAAATAAATCGATGTTAATACCTTGTTGGATTGTCTTTTTGCCTAATTACATGGTTTAATCGTTTAGGCATACTAGAAATAATATTGTTTAAATATTCTAATGGAATAGGTGATCATTCTTCGGTTAATCGCAATTTTAATTCTTCTTTGGATTTTATTGACGACATTCTGATTCGACAATCTAAGTAATCCTATTTTTTAATCGAATTTAGATCTGGTGAGTGTGGAGGAGTTTTCAATACTTTTGGGCAATTATATAATAAATATTCTTAAAATATACGTGATTTATGTTTGGGGTCATTATCTTGGTAAAATTTAAAATCGTTGTTAAATTTTTGTTATAGGAACTGTGGTGACTAGGTATGAAAGAAACAATAAGTAATAAAAGTGTAATAAGTGAGAGTAATAATTAATAAGTGAGAGGACAACGACTGTGCGCCGCCTATATATAGGTCGTTAAACCGTTTACACAAATAAAATGTGTCATCGGGCGTCCCAACACAAGGAACCCTTTTTTGCGTCCTTGTGCGCACCTAAACATACCGCGCTAGACGGAGCCTAGCAGCGGCGTACAAAAACTCTTTCGTAGTGCGTTGACCTGGCAACCGTCGAAATCAGGGTCGCCACATGTTACTTTTTTTTTTTTTAAACACGCATTTCTAACAATCGTTACGAATGTTCATATTAATAGCACTCTTCAGTAAATTGTGTTTCAAAATATTTAAATATTTATTTTTGTTTAAAATTCCATCAATAAAAACTAATTCACCCACTCCAGCAGCTGAGACACAACCCCAAACCATCACTTTTCCTCCACCGTGTTTCAACGTTGGTTTAAGATTCTTAGTAAGAAGCTCTTCATTAGCTTTACGCCATATAAGTTTGTGCCCATCAGATGGGCACAATATATTTGCTTTCGGCTGCAAAAATTACATCTTTCCACCATGTTTCTTCTTTAGAAGCGTATTCTTTAGCGAAGAGTAATCGCTTCTTTCGATTAATATCGTTAATATATGGTTTTTTTCGGGCAACTCTGCCATGATATCCATTTTCATGAAGCATCCGACGAACTGTTTCGGGATGAATCTTCTTGCCGGTCTCCTCAAAAAACTCTGCTGTCAATTTCGTGGCACTTAAACTAAGGTCTACTTTTATTTTCCTAATAATATTACGTTTATCGCGATCGTTAAGTAACTTTCGGCGACCTTTTTGAGGGATAGATTCAATTCTATCCTCACGATTATATCTTCGCACAATGTCCGCAACAGTGCTCTTGCTCAAATTTAATAATATCCTGATTTCTCTATGCAATTTTCCTTTTTCGCGATGATAAATAACAAGTTGGCGTACATTAAACGAAGTATTATTCCCTTTACGTGGCATATTCACAGCTAATATCTGCAACACGAACAAAATTTTAAGTAAAACTAATTCTATGAGGTAGTGTTTACATCATATGTTTACAAACATTGCCATCAAGCAAAGTATTCACCTTGACAGGGCACTTAAACTACAAAGCATATGGAATGTTCGAATATTTTTGCGGCGTCAAAATTAAGCACTAGTTTATTTAATATCAATTAAAAATAAAACTATACAAATTATGTAAATAAAACTTATGTTTGTAGAATCTAAAGTAAGTGTTCTGACTTATTAAAAACCAATAAATTCATTAATTCATCAAACAGTAAAGATGCGGAGTAAAAATTTCTCAAGTACGATGATGTCCGAATATTAATGCGGACCACTGTATGTATAGTACATCCCAAGGAAAAACCGAGTTTTAATTACCTGAACGTAAATGCACATCAACGGAGCCACGATGAACAATATCCTCCAAAGTTTCGTTGTGAAAGAGTTGTCGAAAGGCCAGAGGCTCATCATACGGAGCAGAAAATAATATGTTTTGTACTCTTGTTCTATTACCCCCATTGCTGCGATCACTCTTAGACAACGACTCGATGCGAGTAGGGGCAAAATCGTTTGACATCACCTCGGAAATATAGTTTATTCATTTCATTTAAGCTGACTCTTTCCGACGAGCCGGCAGAAACCGAGTCAATTATAAAAGCGCTTATTGCATGCTTCCGTTCGAACCTTCCAATCGATTTCATAATAACGAACAATATTGCAGATATTGTATTGTTCTAGAGTAGTATCGAGGGTTAGAAAGTTCCTCATTAAGCTCAGGAAATTGAATAGAATATTTTATTAAGTGTAATTCTGAAAAACTACGGACATCATAAACCGAGTAGAAGCTGCCCTATATTCTGTTTGAACAGGCAAGTGTTCATCAAAGTCTTGGCACGCCGTCCTGTGCAATACAATATGTGCGGATAATAGTTCTTTTAAGAATGTATCGTTGGAAAACTAGGTAAGAACATCGTTTTATATTGTATAAAATATAGAGCTATACATATATCTATAGGATACACATTGGAATAATTACAGGTATGCCAGGCGAAAAAAAAAACAAAAACTGGTTCGCACGGTGACACTTTAATTGTCCTTAATTTCAAAACAAGGATCAGAATCATATATTTTTTATTCTCAATATTCCTATTGTAACAAAGTTTCGCCCCTTAAATTTCCTACAGTGTATTGCCGAACACCTTCTATGTAGATAAACACATTTTTTAAAACAATAAACATCGTCAAACTTTTGATATAATTAAAAAGAATTAATGTATTGGAATGCAAAGTAAGAATAAATAACTTACATAATCATAAATATTACAATAATGATAATATTAATTATATTAATAATGTAATAGCAATAATCGTACGAAATGTTACACAATATACGGAATGAGGTTTAAATAACTACGACCACAGATTATAATATTCGTGCGCATCGTATTCAATAAATTTTTTAGAATATGTAACGAGTGCCCAATTTAATTCTACATTCTTACGTATCACATACGTATTATTTTAACTATTAACAGTTTTATTTAATAATTAAGTATGTTTTTTATTCATATTACACTTTCAAGTGTAATGGAAATGTAACACGCAGGTTTATATACTTAAATTGGGTACCCGGAAAAATGTAAAACTAAGTGAGCTAGAGTCATACATTTCTAAAACTATAATATTTGTTTAAGAAATCTGATTGCTCCGAGGTTTTTAGCATCTAAGTGCATATGTATTGATAAAATTAGTTTCCTTAAGACAAGTCATTAAGATCATATAGCAAATTATGTTTATTTTTTTAATCAACGCCACGTTTTTGTACACTTATGGTTATAGTAGAGATTTTCAAGTACAATGGACATTAATAATTATATGAATTGACCGAAAAATAGTGTTTAACAATTTAATTAGGAAATAATAACATCCTACTAACTACAATAGAGACATATCGTGGTTCTACTAAATTGCATTATTTGAATACTGCTCTTTTTAGAATACTGCATTAAGCAGGATTGTCGATCTTAGAGAGAGCATATTAATTTTACATTCAACATACTAGTTAATGTGTAACATTAAAAGCATCGCAAAAAAACTAATTTGATCAATGAATGCACCCCTTAAATATGGAAACGTATGTGACAATAAAAGAACTTTCAAATTTCATTCAGCTATAGACATTTGACTGTAACACATTAGCTTTACACCCTGTATACACATATGTATAAATATACCGATAAAAATATGTACCAGAATATAATAATTTAACTATTTCATTTTTCATAGTTATTTACGAATATTTTTTTCACTTTTCAAATGTTTTTCATTTGAATTTGTACTGAAACTATTAATAATTTCCCTTTATTAAATTACATTCTTTTAATATTCGAATTTTACTATTTCAATTCCTATGAATTTGTCTTACTAAACTTAAAATTTCAGATTGTGACCAAGTTGTTTAAATAATTATCTAATTTTCTCTTCATAACACACTTTTGAAATATGACATTTTAAGATACATATTTTCATATTCTCATATTTTGATAAATCTCTGTACAAATATCTCTATATAAAATATTTCTTGAGCTGACAATATATCAGCTGTCGCCTTTTCTCTACTTGTATATTTGTATCTTTATTCAATAATATACGCAATCCGATTTCTTCTTTCACCGTAACATGAATCAATAAGTGAAATGTAGTTTGTAAAAAATGTTTGCTTAATTATTCATATTGTAATTTTATCTACGAATAATCGAGTTCGTCACGAATTGTTACAAATTACTTCATAAAAATGATGCCGTACAATTTTTACTCAACCAGACTATTCTCAATACAATAAGAATAAATGAAACGCATAACAACATATGAAATTTGTATACTTCAACAAACAAGATTATAAAAAAAAAACAAGCAAAACGGTAGTGCGTAGAAATAATTTAGATAGAAAAAAGGGGCTTATTGGTATTCTCAATATATCTTTTTCTATCTAAATAAATAAATATGTACATACATGTATATATATGTGTGTATATATATACAGTAAGGTGCAAAAGTGTACATACACCTTCTAAAACGGTATAACTTTTTTAAAAATGGTTTAATTTATTTGAATTTTTTTATAAACGTTACGTGGACTAGTGGACTGTACAATGACTAAAATATTTTTTTATTTTGCTCTTATTTTATTTGATTTGCTAAAAAAATTTATAAAAGTTTTACTTTCCCATTTTTTATCTAATAAAAATTTAAAAATCTAAAAAAAATGTAAAAGGACCTTTTCACATTTTTTTTTATTGCAAGTAATAGCAAAATAAAAAAAAAAGTATTTTGTTAATTGTACAACGAAGTAGCCCCCTTAACATTTACAAAAAATTCAAGTCATTTAGACTACATTTAAAAATGTTGTACCGTTTCAAAAGATGTGTGGACACTTTCATATAAGTTTAAAACTACCGACACAAATTCTGGAATATATTTTGTAAAGCCCCATGGACGGATCGTTCGTACTACCATAAAGTAGCATGGTTCGGACGAGTGTGAGTGTTGGCAAAGGTATCTTGATAAAGGCACGACTTTTTTCACATTCCAAAATCATTCCTGGAACCTCGACTACTTCAATCTTAATATAAATATTAAATATTAATATAAATAAAAATAAACAACAATATACTTTATATTGTTAAATAAAACTTTGTTTCGTTTAAATTATCCAAAAAATATTTCTCTGTTCATAATTTTCTTCCTATTCTCTCATTTCTTATATTAACATTTTTCTATACTTACTAATGAATCTTTAAATAATCGAGGTTCTAGACTCTTAAGAAAAATGTCACCCCTTTTAAAATTACTGATGACTTTTGCTTAGTAAATGCGAATTAAATTGATATAAGTTACAACACTGTTCACCACAAATATTGCACTTCCAAGGATTGCTTTCACTATGACAACCCTTATGAAGGAAATACAATGTTTGATCGGGGAAAGTAATTCTACAATGAGCGCATTGAAGTCCACTGGTTCGTTGATCGGGCCTCGTCGAACTGGGCGGTTCTCCTCTTGAATGGGGATTTGTATTCGAGCTACTATTACCTAAATAAAATTAATGTAGATGTCATTTTCGCTAGGCTAGTTGTACAAAACAACAAGTATCTCAAATACAATTTCGGAATATAAAATACATCTAAACTGAATGTAAAACTAGTCATGACAATATGTACTGTGTTGCAAATACAAATTGTTCACATATATTCTACCAAATTTTACGTCAAAAAATAATAAAATTTACCATTATTGTTGTTATTGTTGTTATTGTTATTTCCAGAACCAGATGAAAGCTTGCGTCGTAAATCATCTCGAAGAAGAGACTTCAATGGTGAAACTTTGATCAACGATGGTAATGGAAGATTACTAGATGTTGCTCCATTTTCCTCTGTTCCATTGCTGTTTGGTTCTTGCTTAATAGGAATAAGTGAAATTGAAGGCGTGATTGCCTCTTCACTTCCTCCAAGACTCCTTTATTTACAAAATAAATTAAAATTAAATTGAAAATAAATTAAAATTCAGAACACATAAATAATTGGAATTGCAAATGCACATCGCAATCCTTATTATATAGAGTATCCAGTAAGTCAATGTCTGTAAATATTGCTCTGATATGAAAGTAACTTATTTCAAACTTCATTATATAAATGCTTTAATGAATAAATTTATATAAATACATATAAACAATAACCCTGCATAATATACGAGAGTTCTAGGATACTATAATCCAATTTTTAAATATGCTTTGTCCAAAAATAACGCAATACGTACGTCACAATCACTGTTATTATACTAGAGTTTGTTCAAGAATTCGTTTATATACACTAGGCTTAAAATTAAATATAAAAATATGTTCTATACCTGTGAATACCACTACTGTTAATAGGTAATTGATGATGACTACTACTTGGAGCATTACTGTTACTGTCTGCACTCTGAGGACTATTTGGACTATCTCCATTAAGTGGAGCAGGACTTGGATTCCGTTGATTTGCAGCTTGTTCAGGATAAGGTATTGATATCTCTATATGAGGTGTTAAAAAATGCATTGGTGGAGTTGCATTGTCTGCAGATCGGTTTCCAGTACTATCTCCACTATCTGAAAGGGGAGCTGAAGGCATAGCTTCGCCTGGAGCACAGCTATTCATTAAAGAACTGGAACTGTTTGGACCTGGATTATCCAGGTCTATTCCATGCCTGAAATAATTAATACAAACACTTAACTAATATTACTAATAACATATTTACATTAGCTATTTATGAAATTTATAATGTCCATAATATAACAACTTAACTTAGAGAACTGACCTGTTAAAAAAATGTAACCTTAGACATTTCATAGTTGCTGCACGATAGTTACACAAAGGACAAGATTTTACCATATCATGTTGGCCAACATGTTCATTTTGAAAATGGGCCCTCATTGCAATTTGTCTTTGAAAACCTCTATTACAAATTGGACAATGATATGGCAAAGTCTTAGAGTGAGTTGTAAAATGTTCTGCCAAATGATCCTTACGAAAAAATCTTTTTTGACACACACGACACTCGTATGGTTTCACACCAGTATGTCTCATCTACAAGCATAATTTTCAAGTATAGCTTCATACATAATTTTCATAATAATTTTTTAATACAATGGCATCCATGTAGTGGTATTGGATTCAGAAGTTTATTGTAATAACTGTCCAAAAAAATAAAGTTACAGGAAGTACCGATTGTTTTGTTTGTTTCTTCAATATACCAGACTATGGATCAAGAGACTATGGGTCACTTTTAGGCAGTTAACAAAAGAACTGCGACCATACAGTCTGGTACTAAACTGGTAAATAAGCTAAACACTAGTCTAAAAACAGCTGAGAATAGAATGTAATATTTTAATGGGCACTATTGTATTTTAATTCATAATATAATTATAAGTGGTTCATACCTTATGTCGCCTCATATTGGCTCCATTGGAAAATTTCATATTGCAAACATCACATTCAAACATTTTTCTATGAGAACGAATACCAGAATGAGATTCCTCTCCATCTCCATCATTTTCAACAGTTTCAATATTCTCTACACTCTCTCCTGTTTCAGCATTGGCCAAACACTGGTCCTGATGAGCGCATAATGCTGTCTTATTTATGGTTTCATAGTTTTCACACCGATCACACCTGTCCACACGTTATGGATCCTTTGATACGCTATTTAAGACTTTGATTATCTCAACGTTTATTAAATTTGTCTAAATAGAAAAAATTAAATACATGAAGGCAACGGACCTAAATGCAGGAACTGCACCATCACTGCTATCATAATTGGTGTTCAAAGCAGCTTCACTATCAGGATCCAAAGTCTCTTCGTCTCTTGGAGTTGAGGATTCTCCAACGTCGACATGCGAACAAGAATGGGAATCTACCTCATTTTCCCCGCCACCACCATCAACCCCATCTGACATGGTATCGAGCCCTCCAGACACTATGCAATTGGCCTTGCACCATTCGTTGTTGATTAACTATAACGTAATAAAAATATCTTTGAAAAACTAACATTATCTGTAACTATACATGATCTTCTTCCTCTTACAATGTTAACGTTTTCGTTTATTAACTTATACTTTTGCATGTGTGATACTGGAACCGTTTCTAATAACACATGCGATTTACATTAATTAATTGTTGCTTCATGGATACTTAATAAAATAGCAAATAAATGATGAAATATAAAGGTATTGAAATAAATCAAAGTAAATTAAATAATAGTATTAGTTTTCTGAAAAATTTTGATGTTTACCTGTCAGTTTCGATCGAAGGCTCGAGGATGACGAGACGATTGGCTAATTCTACGAGAGTAAGGGAAGAGAGGGAGGAAGAGAGAGAGAGAGAGACAGAGAGAAAGAGAAGAGGGGAAACCACTAGGACATGGAGTGAGAGAAATTCCGGTAAAGCGCAATGCCAGAGTACACTGCACTTTGTCCCAGTTTCAGGGGAATCCGTCACTGGTGACGTAGTTTTCCGCCGATTTGGTTAAATTTTTCACCGTATGCTCGACATTGTTCTGCAAAGAGGAAACTGAGGAGGTTCCTGTTTTGTTCTCTTGTTTAAATTATTCAGAATAGGTCATTTCCAATTTTATATTATTTTAATTTGTTTTCACACAAAAATGCAAGATACACTTCTGTGAATCACTACACGCTGCTCTGTACTCTCTTCTAGAATAACATCGATTAATCGAAATTATCGATCTTAACAACATTCGACTTCATAGTAATTTGCGACTTATCAAATCGGTATTGCTGGTCGATTTTTATGTAATATATTACATACATCAAATTACATTAGGTATAATATACTTCTGTTTAAAAAATGTACATTTGTGCATACAAAATAATTAGATAAACAAACACTTCTTAGTACACTTAAAATCTATTTCAGTTTCAGAAATCATTTGAACAAAAATTGATATTATAAAAATTTGATATTATAGTTTTGTGATACTGTCATTTTGAGTAAAATTTAAAACATTCTAATGATACTATCAGTTACATTTTTGTACAAAATACTTATTTCAGTATTATATACGTAATGAATCCTTAACATTTTGCGAACAGTTGTCTTCATATTATTAAGAAATAAATTGTGATAAAATTAGTAAACTGTTTAATACATTTTCCAAAAATATTGAATGTAATATACGCAGTATACATGTAGACATACAACAAAACTATTATGGAATGCTAATTTTAATCCTGATGAAAATTTAATGCATCCCCGCATCTAGTGGATGAAAGATTAATTCATAAGAAAACATATATGTATATATAATCCTAGATTATTTAAAATTGATTTTGTTCTATTAAACTTTGGTGCTAAATACCAATCCTTCTGTTCCTCCATATCACATATATTTGGCATCAAAATTTGACCATGCCAAATCTAGGTCAAACCTTTGACAATATGCTTCTAACACGGTGCAAAGATAAGAGGCAGTCCGACCACAGACGAGGTACAGAGTTGGAAAATATAAATAAATTATTCTATGGACTTTCGTGGCCCATTGTGACTGTCATACCGACGTAGAAATTCAACCTTAGACTTAGAATACGTACAGATCAAAAGGCCACACTCTACAGTTAATTTTTGGAGCACTGTTTTCACTGCCATCTGCGCTAGCTGCAAATTTAGATGAACTAAAATTTAATATGGCAATCAAGAAGCGATAATTCAAATTCTGAATTCTAGGCCAGAATGTATTAAGTATGTGTTGAGTACAATTTCTTACAAATGGAATGTACTAAAAAAAGCAACATAATGTCGTACGTAATTTAATTTCGAAATATATGTATATGGTCTAAGATTAAGATATTTACCTGTGATAATGTAAAATGTAATAATGTGTAAAATGAACACCCTGTATACGTAAAATGTACACAATATGTCACATGTTATAGCTAAATTTGGAATTTATAAACGATGCTTATAAAAGAATGGCGTCTCCCCCACCACAAACGTGGCACTGAAATTTAAAGTAATATTACTTAATGTGGGTTTGGATTTCAATAAATTGATATTAGCTTTTTAGCACTGCATATATATACATGAATTGTTTTTATCTGAATTCAAGTTTGAAAATAGAAGGTGAAGTAAGACATTTAAAAGATAAGATTATTAGCAAAAAGAAATTATCTAAATAATCGGCACTATAGATAGAAATGTATAAATTTGTTTAAAAATCCAAAGGTTTATTTTTGTAATATCCTGATGCTAAAACACTCTGTTACCTACCAATTCCATTTAACTTCTCTAATAGTGCAATGATTAGATAACAGAACGATTGAACACCCAGGTTACTGTAAAAATTGTTCAGATAAAGGAGTCTCTACTGTATCCTAGATTCATAACAGTTCTACATCTTCTAATTTTAATACAGTATGATTCAGGGATATGTAGGAATTTTCTACAGTGACAACAATGTAACTAACAATTTACAAAAGTATATGTATCTTAAGTATATTTAGAAATTTACATTTATTCATAGTAAAACATTATAACGCAACTGGCATACTCTTTGTACAGAATATTGAAATGTCATTAATCAGAGTTTTTCATCAAATAATAATATATAATTATTCACGGAAAAAAGATTTATTAGAACGATATTTTGCCAACTTGTGTTCATTAAGAAGCACATTGTTTATATGCCTTAACGAATATCATATTGAACAATATTTTCAGTTACAGAAAAGAGGTAATAGTTATACAAATAATAGTACCTTTTAATATTTTAATATAAATGTTTAGAGCATTTTACACAGTAATAAATTCTTTTATACTAAAATATTTTATAGTTTATGAAATTATAACAATGTATGTAGGTCGTTCACTGACAATTGTTGGTATTGCATAGTCTTTTATAGATAGCTTTTTATAAAAGCGTGGATTTTAGTATTTCATAAACCATCTTGTTTCGAAAATATGGCATGTCCTGTTGAGTAAATGTAATTTTCTTATTCACACAGATGTATTCAGCAAACATACAAGAAAATACACCACAATCACTACCATTCATTTGTTGTGGAATATTTTTGGGACACTCTAACTTCCAGTTGCTGGTATCATATTGTTGTTTTTTCTTGTCTAAGCTTTCATCTTCCAAATATTGTCGTAATGCTGATAAACATTTCATGTTATTACTACCCATACTATCGTAATAACGTATGGATTTATCTCTGAAATCAATTATTGACATACACCAATGAATATCTAAATGTATAGGAATAACTATGAGATCTTGTGCGAATATATCAATTTTTCTTGTCCATCGCTTAAGAGATGCATGTCCACCTGAGATTAATTTTGGATAAAAAAATGTATTCATAGCATGTGCTTTTGGATATCTGTCATTATTGGTACTTCTGGCTATTAATAAATTCATGTAAAAATTAATTACTTCATCATTTAACCAATTTAAGTCAGCCAAAGTATGAATATCTTTTCTTGTAATTCTAAGACCAAAGCCTTCTACAAGAACTTCGTCCGGTGGCCGAGGAATAAGAGCATTTTTTACATCTTGCATCATTTCTTCTGTTAATGCAGGTAATAATGGTTCCTCATGTTCTCCTCTTTCATCGAGAACTTCCTTGCACAATCGCATAGAGCGAGCTAAATGTTCCTCTAAAGCAGCTTCTCGAGCTAAACGATTATGCTTAGATAATACACAAGTCATTTTTTTTAGTTCTTCAGCTTCTTTGCAACGCTGCTCTATACGTTCATTGTATCTTTTTGCTACCTCTGGGATAAAATCTTCCCTGATTACAGCTTTTGCAGCTAGCTCATCTCTTAATGTATTTGTAGTCGGGCTTTCCACATTTTTATTAAAGGCTAACTTTTCTGTATTAACTTGTTTTCTAGGATACTGTGTTTTTTTACAAATGGAATGTGCTATACTCGTTTCATTATCTTTTATACCAGTAATTATCACATCTTTGTTTCTCGTTTCTTTGTGTGGTGTACTCCAATGCATTTGCAACGTGTTCTTTTTCCTGGGTATTTGGTGAACTTTAGAAAGAGAATTTAAAGAATCAGATTTTTCTAAATCTATTATTTCCACCACATCTGGTGTCGATTGCTTTTCTTGATACTTGTCACATATGACGTGTATCCTGTGTGGAAGAAAATTTTGCAATAGTTCCTCATACTGATTTTTTTCTTTCAATTGATAAGTTTTATTTAAAGTTGAGCATCGTTGACGAGTTTCAATGTTTTGTTCATCTTTGATTTTATTACCAAAGTAACCCATGTTTAATTCATTGTAACAGTCTTGAGACTTAGGTAACGAGAAAGGTGATGGACAACACCTATAAGATTTATCCTTACTACTACATGTACCGTTTAATCTACTGGATGACTTATTGGGAGAGTGTTTATGTCTTGCAATAATGTGAACATCATCACTGTCACTATCATCATTAATTTCAGTAAGATCTTCATCTACATTGTTGGTTTCATAATCACAACATTGTTTTTTCGGCATCACAAATTCATTTTCTATACTAAATGATACAGCTCTACGTTTTCTTGGTGTCTCGTCCACCCACCCGAAAAACTTTTTTAGGAAGTCAAATATCAACATGATGATTATAGTTGGATGACTGTCTGCCGCACAGAGTCCAAAAGTTTTTCACTAATATTGCCATCCAAAATTTGTATGTCCAATTAAATTGAAGTACTTATGTTTTATGGAAATCTGAAAATAATATAAAATTTATATTAATAGTATGAAGTTAATGAAACACTATCTATTATAAAAATCAATATTTTTACTTTAAATACTTACATTATATACATTTATGTTTACGAATATGTTTATTTATATGTGTGTTTATACATACAAGTAAATATATATACAAAGCAGATCGTATATATATATATAAATATATATTAATTTAAAGTATTCTAATTATTTAAATATATAACTGTGTGGAGGTGGAGCTTTAGACGTTTAGACAATTGGAAATGGTATCCCCTGTATGAAAATGATTACCTCAAGTAACCTAAAATAATTGTTTGAAAATAGAATACTTGAGCCGAAATATAAATGTATACATAAGTTATTAATCATGGTTGATAAATGTGATTACATGTAAACTAAAAGGTATACCTGTAAAGAGTATTCGTACATTGGACTTTATTTTAAAGAAATTCTGATATTATGTCAGCACACCCAGCAATTTTGCATTTCAGAGTTCTCACAAGAAATGAACAAATTATACACGACGCAAATTTCACATATAAATTTAAATATAGTAAGTAATAAACCGTGCGTTCAATTCCATTGGTACTAACGCAAAGTATGGATTGACAACTCCCGCGTATTTCAGGGTAAACTCACTCAATATTACTTTCTTAATACAGTCGAACTGCCCTCTACTGTGATGTATTACTATTAAATAATTAATAGCGGGACTTCAAAATATGTTCTTATGCAACTTCTATTTATTTAAGTCTACAGCAGATACCTCTACGATGCGCCAAATATTTGTAATTATTGTTTATTCACATATATATTTCTATACAATTTTTTTTCTTTCAAACGAAATTTAATTCTATTTCATATTTGTCCTTTTACAGTGGTATTTTGCAAGATTATATAGAAAGAAAATCTTGGTTATAATGTTAAATGAATAAAAATTGCGTTAAAATACGTTAATCTATCTAACTACATTTTATGAAAATTATAATTGTATTAGTTTCTGTTTTTTTATGAATTCAAATACGCGCGATACTGTAACTATAGCGATTAATAAAATGGCGACTATATATATATATATATATTGTACATTATTTCCTTTCCTTTTTTTATAGGAACGCAATTGAACCACTAGCGAATGAATACGATATAGAATGCACATCTTACTATTTTCGCACTGTGCTTCAAGTCATAATATGTGTCATATGCGGTATTAACTTTGAAATAAGTAATCTTTAATAAATTGTTTAGTTGGTAAAAACTGTGTTTAGAAGTTGTAATCAAACAAACTGCTTATAGACAAAGTGTAATACTTGAAATTAATATACTTCTCTTAATTCATACAAAAATGAGTGATTATAACGTCATAACATCAGATTTTGTAAATCTATCTATTACTAATTCTAATGAACAATATTATGTGGAACGAAGATTTCAGAAAGGTATAACAATTGATGAATTTAAGGTAAGATCGTTATGTTTCTATTTGCATTATACTATAACGTTTACTATTATGTACCCATTTGTTATTTTATGACAGGGAAAATTGGAGCTTATTACTGGCGGTAATCCGGTTACAATGGTAGTTGAAGTATTTGATAAAAATGATAGATTAGTTTGCACATTAAACAATGGACAACGACTGTTAGGATCTTATCCAATTGATGATGGGATGCGAATACATGTAACACAAATTAATTAATTCATTGTTATTATTAAGAATTGTAGCATTTATTTATAAATAATAATAGAATAAGTAAGTATAATGTATGTATCGTGCTTTAGGTAATTGATAATTTCTCACATAATGAAGCAAATGTAAGCGATGTTGAAAAATTCGAGATATCTGAAGAAGAATATGCAAAAAGGACAGGTAAAATAAACAAAATAAACAAAATAAACAAAGATGAAACATAATTTAATAGTGTATATTTTGCCAATATTTTAGATACCGTAAAAACATTCCTAGAAAAAAATAAATTAGGAAAATACAACAAGGAAAAAGCAGAAAGGAAAGCAGAAGAAAAAAGACAAGAAGAAGCAGCTGAGGAAGCAGAAGCCAAATTATGTCATGTTGGTGATCGTTGTGAAGTAAGTGTACCAAACCAACCAAAAAGAAGAGCTACTATTATGTATGTTGGTAAGTAGTATATTTTGTGTTTAGTATAACTAATTTTATTTATACTTTTAGTATAAAACTCATACTATTTGTAGGAAAAACAGAATTTAAGGAAGGTTGGTGGATTGGTGTAAAATATGATGAACCACTTGGTAAAAATGATGGAACGTAAGATCAAAATTACTTTGATATTTATCTATAATTTAATCAACATGTATATTTAATTTGGTGAAACTGTAAAACAGCTACTTTCACACCGAATTTAATAAGCGTTGAATATGTTATTCTACAGTTTAATCTTAATTTTGTATATTTCATATTGCAGTGTGAATGGTAAAAAATATTTCGAGTGTTCACCGAAGTATGGTGGATTCATAAAACCAATGTATATAAAAACAGGAAATTTTCCGGAAGAAGAATTTGATCTGAACGAAGAACTTTAAAATATTTAAATTATTCTATCAATTTTGTTTCTAACATAGAATTCATAAAAATATGAAATCAGTATAGTAGGAATGTTGCAATATTTAATACTTTCTTCGTTTTATTATATCTGGTCTCCAATTAACAGGATGCGTTTCTTCAGTCTGAAAATAATAATAAGAAATGTGATGTAAAAAGAATGTTGTACTTTGATTTTAATAAGACTAGTTGGTATGTAATAAATTATACTTACAGCAGTATCGTCTTCTTTATAAATTTTAATTGTTTTATCAGCTTCTGTAGTAATCATTCTAGTACCAGACATGTCAAATGTAATACTAAATACTCCAGCTTCACTATCCATTGAACCAGGTTGCACTGGTGCTTGCAAACGTTGGAAATTGTATCTTATAAAACACATAGAAATGTTTAAATTGAGTAGTTAACACTTAAATATAAAAATTATATGAAATTTACCCTGTTCTCCAATCCCAAAGGTGCATAGTGCCATTATCAGCACCAGAAACTAATACACCATCAGCATTTACAGCCAAACAATTAACTATAGCATTGTGACCAGATAAATTTTGTATAAACTTTCCTTCTGGACACTTCCACTGTTTAATATTATCTGGAGATGCTGAGGCAAACATGTATCTAATAAACAACACCGATTACATTAATAATAGTATAAAAAGCAAAGCGTTTACAAATCTATGTACATGTATACAAATTCATATATGTGTACATATATAAAAATATAGATATATATATACATACAATGATGGATGAAAGGTTACAGCTCTTACACTTTTTTTATGATTTGTTAAAGTAGCTCTAGATTTTCCAGCAGCTAAATCCCACAATCTTATAGTACAATCATGACTTCCAGTAACAATCTAGTAAGAGAAGAGAAATGTATTTAAATGCTTTAATTCTTAAAAATTTGAGAGTTCTTGATAAAAAGTACCTGTGGTTCTACAGCTTGACAAATAACACTGGCGACTGTATTGGTGTGACCTGCAAGTGTATGTACATTGGCTTTAGTACGCATATCCCATACTCTTGCAGTGGAATCTCTACCAGCAGTTACTAATACATCTATGTTAGGATGTAACGCCATAGAGTACACTGCTGATAAATGACCGTGATAATGTCTTATAACCTGCAGTAAACAATTACTATAACTATATAACAGACATTGTTACATTATATATTGGATATTTCTATTTAGTAACCTTATTATATTCAAGATCCCAGCATTTCACTTGTCTATCTTCTCCACAAGAAAATAAATATGGATGACGTTGAGAAAATGCTAATCCACGAACACTACTTATATGTCCAGTCAAGGAAACTTTTAATTTACCACTTGCAAGGTCCCATATCTAAAGTGTTTATGTAAGAATAATATAAAAAGTTCAACTAGAATGTGTTCTCTTGCAAATTAGAATAGAAATAAGTGTCTAAGACTTGCAAATACCCTATATATAATTAAATTATCAAATAAAACAAAGCCTTACTTTAATAACTCTGTCTGCTGAACCAGTAGCAAACCACTCATTTCCTGGTTCAACAGCACAGCATCTTACCCAACCCAGATGCCCACTGATGACTCTGTATAATTTCCATGGTGCATGCCATTTTGGTTTTGCCATAGAGGGGGTCTTTTTTTGTGGTATCATTACAATGTTATTAACTGTATTTCCTCCTGGATTTGTTTGTGTTATAACTCCATTGTTATTGTGTAAAGGATTATAAGGTATCATTGCATTACTATTATTTCCACCAAAGGATTCATCTGTATACGATATTTTTATATTTAATCAAAATCAGACTTATATTATAAATAAAAATAATTAAAATACATACCACCGGGTGGTGGCGGATCAGAATTTTCATGTTCACTTTGCATTTTAGATAAATTGTTAATTTTAACTCGTTCTAATATCGGTCCATAACAGTCTTTTGCTTTTAAAGATTTTTTCATTCTTAATCTGTATTAAATTAATGTATTACTTCAAAATTTCCATTGTTATTACTTTATAAATATACTTACAAATTAGGATCCAATGGTGGCAAAGTACCTTGATTTAATAAAAACATGTCATGCGTTCTCTTTAAAGATCTGAAGACAAGAGTATGCACAGAATGTCTTTGAACATCCTACAAAAGAAAAAGTTCTTTGTATTCTTTCAAAGAATTATATCTAACTCTCATTTGTAAGAGCATTAAACATTTTATCAAAAGACAAATTTACTGCTCTTTAAAAATTATTCGTAATATATATTATTGTAAGGGAAGAAGTAGTATTATTACCATTTGTGCGAATATATGTTTTCCTTATTTAAATGTATATTAAAAGGAAATCACTGAAAAAGATTACTTATCCCACTTTTAATAAAAAATAGTAACGTAGTAACTTAAGAAACTCACATCAATATTTAAAATTGTTTTAGGTATAATTTATGCAACATAATTTTTACGTACGAACATGTTTAAAAATGTAATTACAACTTTTAAATGTTTAAACAAACACAAAGGTTATGTCTTGTTTGAGTCTTTAAGTCCATGATTATGTAATGAAACAAGGAGGACCACTGTTGTAAAGTTTGAGGAATTCTTGTCTCAACGCTTTCGACGGTAAAGTTATGAACTTTTGGTAACTTAATGTGTGTTCGTAAACTATATACAATGACTCTAATTTTTTTAGAACTGTGTTAAGCAATTTGAATTTTTTTTAGATAACAAAAACCAGTCTACTAATCTGTAACTTGAGTGTTTTTTTTTATATTGTTATTGCTGAGAATGACAAAAAGAAATAACAAATACTCATTTTTCAAATTTTTAACTTACGATGATTACGATGATTTTCATTACAGGCTCAAATAAAGAAATTGAAAAACATGAGTTTTTTAACTTTTTGTAGTACCAAGTAATAACAAAATATACGAAAAGTATTATAGTTACTGTTTAATAGAATAGTGTCTTTATTGTCTAAAAAATATTAAAATCGTTCAGTTCAGTTTTAAAAGAGTTATACTGTTTTTGAAGGGACCTTATTTCTATCCTCGTTATCCACATAATAAAATATTTCTTAGAGAACTTGGAAGTTAAGGACTGAATGTGTGTATTGAATTAATTACTTAAAATTCATATCGTCATCGTACACTTGAGATAAGAGTCACATAATTCTTATCTTACATAAGATGGTATTACAGTGATACCTCAACTCCCATACGGTTTTCTTTCTCTCTAAGAAAGTGTTTCTATCCCCAACATTTTACTGTGAATCCAATCTGCAGTGAATACAGTCTTAGAATTGAATCATCAGCCAATCAGAGCAAAGCAATCTTTACTCATATTTTCGCTAACAGAACGCGTTGCAACCGGAGCATCTTAAAACCTTGGAGACCTACTGTATATATGTATATATGTTTAAATTGTGGTAGTGCATGATTGCAGTGGCGTTTTCTTAGTTTTACGTAAGAAAACACAGTAGATAGACAGTAACCTTTATTTCACATCTGTATTATCTGCCACTAGAAGAAGTCATGTGACATTTATGTGATACATTTATATTACCATGCATTGTCAGTTCTTGAGAAATTGCTGACTAGTTATCCAACGTATGTCCGATAGTGTTGATTAAAAGTAGCAAAGCCGCTACCGCTTGATCGTTTAGGTTAATGTTTTGATACCGTACTTTGTTAATTATGCGTGCAACTATTGCAGTATTCTGTGTTTTTCTCGGCTGTTGTAGCAATGTCGTATTTTTGGAACTTTTTGTTAAGTAAGTATATTTTATTTAGAAAACTACAATTCCTTGTAAATGACATGAGAGGGTTACATTCAAATAGAACTTGCATACCATTAACGATAAACAAATCATATTTTCTTATTTTAGAGATGATCCTGGTGGTGGAAACCTGATTACATTTTCGCAATTTCTTTTTATATCAATAGAAGGTTTTATATTCACTTCAAAATGTGGAAATGTAAAACCCAGAATAGGTATAAGGGACTACCTTCTAATGGTAGTTATGTTCTTTGTTGCAAATGTTTGTAATAATTATGCATTCGACTTTAACATTCCTATGCCATTGCACATGATATTCAGAGCTGTAAGTAAAGAACCCTCAAAGTTATAAGTCCTTGATATGTATAAGACCTTGAAATGTAATTAATATTTCAAATTTTCTAGGGTTCTCTGATAGCAAATATGATTATGTGTGTTATTGTTTTGAAGAAGAGCTATGCATTTAGCAAATATTTATCAGTGATTATGATTACTCTTGGTATTGCAATCTGTACACTTATTAGTGGCCAAGATATTAAATCGCTACGGGCTAAAAATCTAGAACATATACCTACAACTCCATGGGAAGATTTCTTTTGGTGGTCATTAGGAATATCATTAATGTCAGTTGCATTACTGGTTTCTGCTAGAATGGGTATCCTTCAAGAAGAGTTACATAGAAAGTATGGAAAAAATCCAAGGGAGGCATTATATTATACGGTATGTTAACATTTATATTAATATTCCTTTGCTAAATATGTAAACAATGTCTAATATTTATTAACTTTTTAGCATTTATTGCCCTTGCCATTCTTTTTAACATTGGCACCTAATATATGGGATCATTTTACCTATGCAATTAATTCAGAGCCATTAAAAGTATCGATGATAGATATGTATGTGCCAAAATTAATTTTGTATCTTATAGGAAACGTTCTTACGCAGTATCCTTTTATAAATATTCAACTACTATTTATCTAGTAATAATCTAATAATAATTATCCTTAACAACCAATTTAGATATGTATGCATTAGTTCTGTTTACGTATTAACAGCAGAATGCTCATCTCTTACAGTGACGTTGGTAATAACATTAAGAAAATTTGTGTCATTACTTTTTTCCATACTATATTTTCGAAATCCTTTTACAATTTACCACTGGGTTGGTACAATCCTAGTTTTTGTGGGAACAGTGATATTCACAGAATTAGTACCAAAGATTACAGGAAGTTTGAAACTTAAAGAAAAAAAGAAAGTCCAATAATAAATAATATCACTAATGAAGTAATTATATTTTATTCTAAATTAAATATTCTAATAAAAATGAATTTTGTGTCATCTATTCTTGTAAATTCTTCATGGATGTAGTTTATGTCTTTTATTATTGATTTAGCTATTGAATTAATAAAAGGTACCATCTGTAATATTAATTTAAATTTCAATCCAATATATTCCAATATATTGATATCATTTTCTTCTTTCCAAGTTTCTTTTACCTCAATGTTTTTAGGTCTTTATCCTAGTAACTAGGCATGTCGTTGCTACTATACCTCTTCTTGTGCTACTTGTTCTTTTAACAAAGAGCGTTATCAAGATTCTAGTGACATTACGTATATATTATCTAGTCAAGGCGGTTAATTATTATTAAAGTCTTTAGGTATCCTCTCATTAAAGTCTTTAGGTATCTTGCAAAAATATTTTAAATATTTCTCAAAAAGGAATAGTGAACAATCAAAACTAATTTCTGGGCAATTAAAGAATATTGACTACTTATTACATATTAAATGTAACAAGTCTAATCATTTTGAGATAAAATGTATCGACAAATAATATTTTGTATATTAATGAATAGACCAAAAGATCTTAATAAAAATTTAAAAAAAGCATTGTATGCAATGTCCGTACAAACGAATAGAGTTGAGATCATTTACTGTCTCTTATCACATATTTCATAGAAATGCCTTAACGAATGCTGATCTCACAATAATATTCTTAATGTATATAAATACTAGGGGTGTGCTAAATCGGGTTGGGACTGGAATCAAAATTATTTTCGAGATCGAGATTAGATGGAAATTATTGGGTTCCCGTCCCATTCCGATCCGCGTCTTCGCGTTTCGTCCATTTTTCAGAAATTACCGAGATCCGGCAAACTTCTAATATGTACAAATATCTATTTAGTTTTTCTTCATTTTATCCCACACTTATTACAATATCGTTGTTTCTGTACATCACTGTAATGCAATCTTCGAATATTTTTACAATGTTTTTTAATTAATATTCACCAAACGTAAGCAATAGCTGATTTGAAAGTATAATGCTAAGAACATTAAAATGCTAAGAACTAAATTGACTAAAGAATAGAGCTATAGCAGGGTCTTCACATTCACAAGTAATTAATACATCTCGAAACTTATCTAAAATCTGTAATATTTGAGACCTACGTATATTTTCTAAGTACATAATTTCTTCCAAGTGGTGCCCTCCATTAAAATATCCAAGACGACAGAGTTTGTCAAGTAATTTTCTGTCATCAGAAGGAATATCATAATCTTCTGATTGATAATTATATATACCATTCGCTTTATGAAGATTTAATAATAATTCTTCTTTCATATCAGTTGAAGTTCCTTTTGAAGCATCATTCAAATTTCTTGTACTGCTATTTTCGGTGATTTCTTTTACGTTATGATTAGTTTCATCCTTTAAATCCTTCAGAAAATAAATCTTTAATTAATAATGTTCTATAAATATATCATCTTTTACACTTACCAGAGGTATTCGACCATGCACAGTTGGCATGTACTGCACATATGTGTGCAATTGTAAAAGCAAATGATTTTTTAATAACCATATTATTATTTTTACTAATTGCGTTTGTTGCTGCGATTGATTCAAAGGATTCAATTTTTGACTTATCGACGTTGGCAATGAAAAATCGCTAACAACCTACATAAAGCGATAATTAAATTTAATTTTATGTTTTTATATGTAATAATAAGTTTTCTCATACTAACTTGTAAAAGACATAGCCCTGGAAATTCTTCAGAAAATGCCTCTAATAATTGATTTGTGATAATAGCATCTGGTGATATAACATATACGTTGCTTTCGCAAAGGGGATAAATAATAGTAGCTTTGGCCCAGTAAACTAGATGACCAGTTAGTTGAAAAACTTGAGTAAGTGTTAGATCAGAATCAGCAGCTAAAGTTTGTAAACTTTTTAATGGACTGTACATTTGAATAAGACATTTAAGAGCTGGAGATGAATCTATAGGAAGTGTATCCAACAAGTTTGATGGTTCAATAAGTAATAATAAACCATGATATGGTCTTAAACTATTTAAACATCTGTAATAGAATTGTATGTGATAATAGGTAACAAGTCATTTTAATTTCTAAAAATTGGAATTTAATTTAATACTAGCCTATCTATTATTTCTGGATTAATAACAAATCCTTTCTTATGGGATTGATGAACTTTTTGTGGTAGGCAGAAACGGACTTGAATCCATTTATTGATCATAATGTTAATAATTCCAGAAGTACTGAGACTATTGAACACAGATTTTAAATCACGTGCAAGTAAGCTTCTTTGTAATATTAATTCATATGGTGATTCATCACAATCACTTTCACCTTCCGATCTAAACATGGGTACAAGAAATTTTTAATATTCTCTTTTTAAATTTCTTTCTTCTTAGTTAAGATCAATAATATTTGATATACCTAGTAGCAACTTCATCATGAGTAGAAACCATCATTTTGATTTCTCCTGTTAAAAATCCACATCTTTTTTCTTCATGCCTCAATGCTATACCTAATCTAAAATGAGTTGGATATGAGAATTCCTATGTTTCAATTGTTTCAATAATCATAAGATGTTACAAACCTTTTACTTAAATCGTAATAACATTTTACTATAGAGTGACTTGCTTGTGCAGGAAGGGCAAATACTATATTAAATAGCATAGAAGAATTTACTTCTTTTAATCCACGAGATGGGACAAGAGTTGGGTGTCCAACAAAACGAACATCGTTTACTTTTAATTCAAATTTCTGCTCACACAATTCTAGTTTAACAGCAAATAACGTTGATAAGACTTCGTCGGTTACTCCAGTTAAATTCCCATTGCTTACATTGGAGGTTGAGAAGGGTAAAGACTATTAAAAAATGTAGAGATTACTGCATATGTTTAGGGTATACATAGCCACATAAATTTATATTTTGTATTCTTTAATATTTATTGAACACCGAATAAACATTACACTATTGGAATATTTTGTGAAGCTGACCTGTAATGAATCTTCTGCTATAGTTAAGGAATAAGGGTTTTTTCTTTTTGTACGCTGATTAGAATCTCGTATGTGTTTGGCAATATGAGGATAACGAAACAAGAGTCTATCACCTTTGCTGTCACTTTTCACAAGAATGGTACTTAATGGATTTATTTCCATAATTCCTTATCGATATAAAAGTTATGTTACAATTCACTGTACTCATTAAACGTAATTTACCAAAATATGAATGCTATGCCTGAATTTAATTAACAATAAAATATTGATAAGTAAATTTAATATATCTAGTATAAATGAAATTTCTTTTCGTATTGCAAAATGAACAACACCTAAATTGCAAATATATACAAAGTGTTGTCAGAAGTACACACAATTGATGCTGGAGCCTCTTGTGAAGAAATAGTGAAGTTTCTTTTAATGTTATGCAGCGCCAATTGATGCAGTGGCAATATTCTTAACCTGTTCACCAAATTACCAACAGTCAAAGTTGGTAAAGTTTGAACTTCCCACTGGACTAATTGGCTCTGTACGAACATCGAAAGGAGTTTCATTGTTTCTCCGAAAGAGGTGCCACATATGTAATTGCAGTGCTTAGCTGTGGAGCATGAATCAATCAAAGAAATATTGTATAGGTTTGGTAATGGTTGCTGATGAATACTATGTTGGAAGAGCTTGGGAGATTGAAAGACTTTTTCGTGTTCCGTCACTTTACTAAAAATATACTTTTATTTTTACGTGTATAGTGGCAAACTAATGAAGTCGAGTGATCATAATTTATTACCAATTTTAATATTCCTATGTTATGAAGTAAAATATGACATGAGTGTACGTAAATTATAACATAGAAGCAAAGTGAACTCAACATGACATTTCCAATAAGAACAACACGTAAAATAAATAAATTTTCATACCAAAATCAAAACGTATTTATGATATGTTTGTTAATATTTACATTATTTATAATTCTAATTACAACATATCATATTTTAAAGTTTGGAACTACACAAAAACATTCTGTCCATAATGCTATAAGCATCAACGATTTAAATTTCTTTCATACACAAATGCTAGATGTAGATTCTTTGATGGGAGATGCTACAAATCTTTCTTGTACATATTTTGGTTGTTTCAATGTTTATCGATGTGGTAGTCAAGGAAATAAACTGTTAATATATGTATATCCACCAAAAGTATATGTGGATGCTTTAGAAAGACCTATAACCAGTCAGATGACAAAAGAATTTTACCAGATTTTAAGTACTATTATTTCAAGCAAATATTATACACCAAATCCATATGAAGCATGTATATTTATTCCTTCAATTGATACATTAAATCAGAACAGATTAAAGTTACATGAAGTTTCAAAAGCCTTGAAGGCATTACCATTGTAAGTATTATTATTATAAATATATAGATCATTAATAAGTTTCATTATTATATGTACATATATGTATAAATATATGATTAATATTTCGTATTATTTACTGCAATGTAATAATAAATAGTAATTGTATAATATTTTCAAAATTTCAGCTGGAATAATGGTGAAAATCATCTTATATTTAATATGATTCCTGGGAATGTGCCAGATTATAATACAATCATTGATGTACCTATCGGAAAGGCCATGATTGCAGGTGCAGGAATGTCATCTTTAACATACAGACCTGGTTTTGACATTAGTTTGCCAGTGTATAGTTCCTTTACAAACAATCTGAAACCTACTTTTAATAATACAAGGTAGCAAATTCTATATATAATTATATAATTGAAATTTTAAAAGTAATGTAGACTTAAATTAGAGTGTTATAATTGATGGTTTTAATTATCTATGTTATTTTTAGGATCTGGTTAGTTATTTCATCCCAAATTAATATTAATTCTGCTTTTGAACAAGATTTATTAGAAATAAAAGCTATGTCACCAAAAGATATTTTGATATTAGGACCATGTTTACATTATAATTCTGTTAATGCAACAGTGAGATGTGCTGGGGAAGATTGGTATAAATATCCAAATGTTCTTCAAGTATGTTAAATGCTTTAAACTTTATTTATGCCACCTAAATGATTTAAGTATGTCACCACCAAGGGTTGATTTAAAATGCTGTAAATGCCATGTTTCTTTTTTTTTTTTAAATTGAAGAGGAAGGATTAATCTTCTCTAAATTTACGTGAATCATAACGTGTTTTAACAAATTTTAATATAATGAAAAAGTTTTCTTCTAATAACTATATCAAAGATTTTCATTTTAGACTGCAACATTTTGTCTAGTTATTCGTGGAGCAAGGCTGGGACAGAGTACACTTCTAGAATGTATGGCAGCAGGAAGTATACCCGTAGTTATAGCTGATTCTCTTATAATGCCATTTTATGATGTAATTGATTGGAGCAGGTAAATGCTAACTATCTTATATTAGCTGCTATATAAAGATATTCTACAGCGTTATACAAAATACGTAATCGTTTTTTCATGTAGAGCTGCTATATTTGTATCAGAAGCAGATATATTGTCAATAATGTCGGTTTTGAAAAAAGTATCACCACAACGAATTATAGAACTTCAAGAGCAAGGAGCATGGCTTTATCAAAAATATTTTAAATCAATAGAGAAGATAACAGAAACAACATTAGAAATACTTGCAGACCGTGTATTTCCGTATTTAGCTAGAGACTATATATTTTGGAACGTACCTCCTCATAAAGAAAGTATAAACATATTAATTAGTAACATATGGCTTTATCAAAATAATTATATTCTTGCTATTTATGTAGGACATTACGTCGCCACTATCTCTACCAGTTACTGCACCAAAAACTCGAGGATTTACCGCTATAATTTTGACTTATGAAAGATTGGAATTACTATTTGTTTTGATTAATAAACTTGTTAAAGTTCCAAGTTTATCTAAAGTTCTAGTAATATGGAATAATCAGCACAAAGATCCACCACATTGTAATTATTGTTTATCAATAATACTATCATATTAAACATATAAGTAGCAAAATAATACATAAAATGATATATGTATATATTGCAGCATCCAAATGGCCAAAATTGAGCAAACCATTAAAAGTTATACAAACAAAGGAAAATAAATTATCTAACAGATTTTATCCATACAATGAAATTGAAACTGAAGCCATTCTATCGCTAGATGACGATATTATAATGTTGACAGCAGATGAAGTAGAATTTGCTTATGAGGTTTTTTCATTGCAGATACATATAGGCTAAGCCATCTAAAGGAACACCTACATATCATCGCTGTTAATACAACGTATCATATTCAGATATACGTTGTAATTGTGTAAGCCAATGTCAAACTATTTTCAAGGAATTTGCATTAAGACATATTTCTGATATACTTGGAAGTAATGGAAATATTTAGGTGTTCTTTTTTATGTACTTCGTCTTCTATAATATTTAAATAAAATTTGTAGATAATATTAGAAATAATTATAGGTTTGGAGAGAATTTCCAGATCGAATTGTTGGGTTCCCATCTCGGATTCATATGTGGGATAATAGCACCAATTGTTGGAAATATGAAAGCGAGTGGACTAATAGTATTTCTATGGTTTTAACCGGAGCTGCATTTCATCATAAAGTAATGCGCATGCGTTTTTTCTATTTATGAAATGTAGTATCCAATCAATTTTTATTTCAGATTCCTAAATTGCAGTCCATCTAACCGTGACATAATAATTCAAATTTGAAAAATCCCATTTTGCTGTAAATTCCCTTTGATTTGCTGATATACCCGAATATAAATATCTTAGCGAAGTAAAAGCATAATCATTTTAATTTTGTCGTTATGATATGTATTCATAATTATATTAATATACTATTAATATTTTAGTATTGGAGTTACATGTACACAACTGCTATGCCAGGTGATATAAAGGAATGGGTTGATGAACATATGAATTGCGAAGATATAGCTATGAACTTTTTAGTAGCAAATATCACAGGAAAACCACCAATAAAAGTATTTATAATACAACTTCATAAAAATGCATTGTTTTGACATGTTGTATTTATTTCTTCTATTGTAGGTAACACCGAAGAAAAAATTTCGATGTCCAGAATGTACGAATACTGAAATGCTTTCAGCAGACTTAACACACATGGTAGAACGCACTCAATGTATTAATAGATTTTCTTCAATATATGGATCGATGCCATTAGAATCAGCTGAATTTCGTGCAGATCCAGTATTATTTAAAGATGTATTTCCTGAAAAGCTCAAACGATTTAATGATATTGGAAGTTTGTAGATATTTTGTTACTTTCATATTGTTATTTTATAAGAAAATGTTGGTATTATTAAATTAATATACTGAAAAGTACTTTTTATTATTGTAAAGTGAATGTTATAAAGTTCCCCATTAGCACAGCCAAGGTATAGAATAGACTAGTCATTAGGGTGGACTTTATTTTTCGACCATCGAATTTTTTTCGAGACACCCCTTAGAATTATATCATTAAAGATGAAAAAATAACCTGTGTAAAAGCTGAAATTTATTGGACAATGGAAATTTGAAAATTTTTAATTTTTGAAATTAATTTTTTACCGTTATAATTTATCGCCACAATACATACTTGGCGCCAATTTGAATTCGTTTTTTACATGTTGTATAAGAATAGAACAAAAATATACAATTGTATCAAGAATGAAATCATGATCTTGAAATGTCAAAAATCCATTATGAAAAGAAAATGTCTTTTTTTTGCGTTATGTGTGTTCCGTGGAACGATGCAAGTCCTTAGTTGACAAATTTAAATAATAAATTTAATAAATAACCGATTGGTAAAACAACCGAATAGCCAAATGACCGATGGGCAAAGTAACCAAATGACCAAATGATCGAAAACCTGAACGACTAAATGTACTGATTATATATTGTCATGACATAGTACCTCGAATTAGAATAATCTACGGAGAATATGGGGAACATAACTGCTGTGTTCCAACGTAGCCGATTAAGTAAGGTCAGGAAAGTTAAATTTACGGTTGTGAATTTCATAGTTTCGAATTTGTTTTTTTATTATGTTACGAGAATTTAAATAGTTTGTATGTTTCGAATTCCAACGAACAGTATTATGTGCCTTGAAATAAACTACTGTTATTACAAATACCCTCATATTTTTTAGGGGTCCACAAGAAAGTTAGGGAAATGGCTTCAGGAGTTTGGCAGTTCATCAATACATTTTCCTCCTGCACATATTTGCCAGAATGACGTAGATTTACAACTAAATGGGTGAGTTTCTTATTAATATTTTTCATATTTCTCAAGTAAACAAATTCTTTTACGTCCTTTTACGGGGTTAATTATCAATAAAATAGCTTTGCGAATTATTCGTTGAATTCTATTCATACATGGAACATAATGTATAATTCTTTAATTTTGTTAATTAATTATATCAAGCGTAAGAAATTCGTTTGATTGACAATTACTAAATAACTTTCGAACCAATTATTCTTCAAATAAGTTACGGAACCTCGTTTCGCTTATGCTCGAGCTATAATAAAATATTTCGCCCAAAAAAAATCATTTCTATATTTTTGTGGAAAGGTTTCGTTGTTTAACACATTTATTAAAATCATTCACTTAGCAACACAAGCATCCATTGAAACAGTTGCATCAAATGCACGGTGATTAGAAGCGACGTACGCTTGACAATACTGTTAACTTTATTATACAAGTACATAATCTTTAGCAAGGCACAGTCGTTCATGGAAGTATTTTGACTATTCATATAAAAAACTTTCATTTCCAAAATATATTATTCGCGGACGTGTTTTAATCTAATCGTATTCTCGTCAACAAGTTTGGACACAATATCGATCCGATCTTTTGCCTAACCTGCGTTAAAAAAGTATTCAATTTTTCATTTGCATTATTTACACTCTTGAGAATACAATGCATACGCAGTAAACTGAGAACTATGGAAGTATTAATAGAATTTATATTATTTTCAACCTATTAAAACTTCTTGAAAAAAGGAATGCATTTGTATTTCTTTTGAGAAACATTTTCGTAATATGTATTTCAATAATCAACATGTCGAATGAACTATTTTATATTTTAAATATCCCTACGTCTCCTGGCTCCTGTCACGCGCGCGCGTGTTAAACGAACACCAGGGGGTGAAATGCGCGACAGCAGTCAGGGGGCGTAGTTCTCTCGATCGTCATTCTCCATGTAGTTTAATTCTCTTCGAGGCCTGCTTTAAGATATAAACGTCTCTTCACTATATTCTTGACTATACCTATTTTAAAAATGATCAAATTGTAAAATTGTCTACGACAAAAGCTCTAAGCTTCGTCCAATTCGTCCAAACACTTTTATGAGCGACTGTAAATACACAAAGTGTGATAACACAGTTCAATTACATCGTTTCATACAATATTGAACGACAATCCTCATTACTATTTACTAATGAAATTATTACTTCGTAAGTAACATACACACATCTCGTTGTCGTATTTTTAATAACAATGAATTCCGTTCATTACTCCGGTTTCGGCGTTGTCACTTTGATTGGATAATAACGTGACACCAAGGTAAACGATCGATCGTTTCTCGGCGGAATGGTGATCAGTCCAGGGAGATTATCGATTCTATGGAATTTCTGCTTCTCGGGTGATAATTCGGGGCCCCTAGATAGTTCAGCGGACTTCCGAACGTTCTTCTGTCGTCCGACAGATAGATAGGTGGCAGTTTGTAAAACAAAGGCTTCGCAGTGTCTACAAAGTTACGTGTTCTTGAAAATCAGAGCTGCCTACCGAGGTTATTTATAATAAGAATGATGAAGTTATGAAATTATGATGAAATTATGATGAAAATGATAAAAATTCAGGCGAAATTCAAGACAAAAAGAATATTAAAAGGATTTAAGGACTTATTTTCAACTCACTGAAGTTATTAAAGAAAAAGAGACATTTCTATTTGACTCGTGTTTGTTGCAATCGATGGAGATCATTTTTATTTTATGCAAAGTTTTGCAGTCTAATAATTACATTTTGTTGACTAAAGCGTGAAAATCCTGATGCTGAGTTTACGATAGAGGCCTATTCTACAATTCTTTGCGAATTTCAATATATTGTACTCACCTGTAGACGGATTTTCGATTGTTGGCGATCGTTTGATAGCATTGCACATGTTCACCTAAATAAGGCGAGAAATTCTGTTTAAAAGAAATTGAGTACAATATTCTAATGTATGAAAGCTGGTTGGATGCCAAAACTATAATTAATTTGCTCCCTAGAACAAAAATTTTCTCGTGCTACATGCAACAGGATGCATTCGTTTTTGGCCTAATGCAATATTGATTGATTCGAGCCGTATTAAATTGCGAAGTAATTCTGTAACAATTAGTACAGATTGGACGTTTCTTTTTGTTTCGACTTGGCAAATTCATGCAACGATAGTTAGTAAAATAGAAACTGATCTTTCCAGATTTGTCAATGAAACTTTATCGTTCATCAAGCTTTTTGCAACATGTTTCACATTCTTGTAAGGCGAAATAACAAGTCATGGAATGCATTATTTGTTTAGGAAGCTATTGTTACTAAATTCATTGACCGTATTTATGTAATTTGTTGTTATTGCAATGTGCAAATGCGAATTGCACTTTTCACGAGGAAAAGAGGGAAAACGAATGAAGCAAGCTCTGAAATATAGTCGAACTAAAATCAACTGGCGACCCAAAGACATCGTTTACTCGCTTATCCTCCGAGTTAGACGATTATGTTTTTTATTATTAGCTGCATCGAAAGATGGGTTTTTGAGCGACCATTGACTTTGACCCGACTATGATAGCGATACCTCTAGACTGGGTTCTCCGTATTTGTGTCACTGTGTTCGGGTTTGGTGTCTAACGACTCAACGATCTCCTCGATACTTATCCTAGAGGTATTATCCGGCTGAAAGTATCATATTGTCTCCGTTTAATTACGTCCCTTCGAGCTTACAAAGTTTCTCGTCGCCTAGCCTCGTCTCTTATTTTCTCGCTTTCTATCGATGGTGTAAGCAAATGAATCTGGTGGGAGCGTTTTCATCAAGGATGTTTTTATTCGTCGTGTTTATAACATAATCAATATTGCATATTTATTTGATAAAAAAGGAAAAAAAAAACATAAAAATACACATACAAAGCCGGCGAGGGTAAAGTTAAAACAAAATGATGAGTGACAATGAGAGGAAGAATGAATAATAACGGTGTTGCGCACGACAGTCTTGACAACATTTATCTCTACCAGTAAAAAAAAGTCAGTCCTTGAATTCGTGTCCTTCTTTCGATCGCGTTTTTCAGGTTGAGTTCATGGAAGAGGGTCTCTTCTGGAACCGAGATCCACCATGTTGTTCTGACAATCGATTAACTAGTAGGATAGAGCTCGTGTTTATTTCGACCCGAAACTATGACATTATTTAAAAACAGTAGAATTCCATTTCTTTGTTTATACATATAGTAGGAGCCTGACAATCACCCCCATTACTTGTAATTTTTCGTTCAAAATCCCGGAGTTCGCGTCCAGATAAACGGGCTTGTCACATTAGTTACATTACGTTGACGGATCTTGTCGATTAAGTTAACTGCATTAATATTTCAGGGGATCTTCGGGTCCAGAAGGTATTCCATTACCTATCTATTCAAGGAGTAACTTCTCGAAGTTTTTCTTACCGACTTCACGATATCTTTCTCGTCTGTGATCTCCACTTTTGGTAGTTCACACCTGTTTGTCTCCTCCACGCGTTCGTTTCTTCGTTTCGTGTCGTCTTCTTCTTCTTCGTCCTCCTCTTCATCCTCTTCAACCTCTTCCTCTTCCTCGCGTTCCTCTAGTTCCGGCTCCTCTTGCAGGTCTTCCATCGACTACAAACGAACCATTTAGTGCATTCGAACACGAATTCTGTATTCCGTACACAATTGCTGCAACAATCAGCTTAATGCATTAAAATATATCTATTTAAAAAAACTCTTCAAACAGATAGCATTCTACTACAAGTTGATTAATATTGTAGGGTTTTTTCCCAGGTATGAAAGGTAGGCTGGTTGTGCATCGGAAAATGGTAATTAATGGGATACGTGACGACATTGTGTTTTTGACGACTTCGAGTGGCCCGAATCGATCGATTGGTTCCTCGAAGTCATGTGTGGCCGAAATATAGAGTGTAAGTGAGTGAGAGCGAAATAAAGAAAGAGAGAGAATGAGTAAGAACGAGATGGCGAGTGAGGCAGAGCGAAAGAGTATGAATGCAAGAGAGAGAGAGAGAGATAGAGAGAGAGAGAGAGAGTAGTAGGATAATTTGGGCAAGGGCAACAAAAGAGCGTAGAAACAAGCGACAAAAGAGTGTAAATCGTGGACTATTAATAATAAACTGTTGTTCTTGTTATTGTTAAAGGAAGGTGCCTTAGTTGTTGTATTCTTATTATCACGGAGTCTCGTGGGATTTACTTTTAAAATAATCCCTACAATATTTTTAAAAGTGCAAGAATTTTCAAGTGAAAGAATTGAAACATAAAGATTCTACTAGATATTCTTACTAATATTACTAGCATTAAACGATATTTCATTGTTATTACGTTACTTCAAGTATAGAAAACTGGTTTCGAAGCATTTCACAGCTAGCCTGCAAAGTGGACGTATTTGATTAATTAGGGAATATTGTTATTTCAACGGTTACATGCATTGGTTCGTATTAAAGAAATGTATAACGAGAATCAATAAAGAATTATCGCCCTCTCTGAAAGCTGCTTAGAACTTAATATGTAAATTTTATAAAAAAAACAAAAAATCTTTACGAATGGATTTGGTTTCGGAGGTTTAGTGATGGTGCCTGTATTTACCCCTAGGAGCTCCTTCTTCTCCGATTCTTCATCTGCTGTAAATTAGAAGCGATATTTGCATCAAATATTACTTAAACATTTTAACGCGTGCACGTGCTGACTTGTGAAGATGATAAGATTCAATTTATTTAGATATTTGACAATTCTTTTATTAATAACTGTTCGAATGAATAAATTGATTTGATGCTTTATAATTTCAGTAAGAAGAAAGGTAGAACCTACCTTTAATATGAACCCTTTTATCGTTAATTAAGTCTTTAGACTCCGCGTTGGGCAGCGGTTTGTACTCTTTGCTCGGTGGCTTGATATGAGTACCGTTCGGTCTTTTCTCGTCCTCGGTGACAGTCTTAAAGCCTACCGTTTTCACCCCAGCCCCTATGGTGTCCGTATATTGCGGCGATTGCCATCTTTGGGAGCTAGAAGCTGGCACCGTCGACGTGGCGGAGACCACCGACGCCCGTCTGCGTCTTCGGTCTTTTCTCGCGCTTCGCCAGACCTCGTAAATGCAACCGACAACCGCGGTCACGAACACGCAGCAAAGCACTATGAAGATGTAAGTACCGGCACCTTGCTCCTCCTGGGTCGCATCGGAATATTGGGACTTGTACTGTATTTTCTTAGGTGGGTCCTCCACCCAAGCTCGGTCGTGACCCTGCAACATTCGATATTCAAACTGTCACAACTTGGCGATAAAAAATCGCACGGTGATCTGTCTAGGCTGATTTTACAGCTGAAAACTTCCTCTCTCAAACCCTTTTCCTGATTTTCTACAAATGTTTTTTCATCGAGCTTCGCAATTGAAAGAAAACGAAGATTTCCTAAGTTAAAAGTACGTGAAGTTTAAGTTCTTCAAATGCTTTCGCTATCTTGCATTCGGTGTATGGATTTTTTTTTTGCTAAATGCATAAAATCCAGTGATCGGTGAGATTAGCTTACCACGCTATCGTTTCTGGGCGGGTCCTGGCCACGGGGTTGCGCATCGAAGACAGCGCACTGCGCGCTCCGTACGCCGGCCGGTATCGTCGCCCTGACAGTTTCACTTCCCTGTTTCGTAAATAGCATATATTCCTCGAGTGGCTTCATGCCAGGACCTCCGTTGATCGATACCACGACGTCTACAAGAAGAGGGTATCCGTCATTTCGAATTCGCATAGTGGCTGACGATCGTTTTGTCTAACATAAGAAAGACAGTATTCCGTTAGAACAGCGACATCGCACGTCGTTCCGGATGATCGTTCAGGGACAACTCGACTATCCGGTTGAAAAATCGGAATTGATATCGGTCACCACTCACTGCTCAGACAGCCGGTGTATCCTTTGAACTCGCGGAACCGGGAATCGGTGGTGTTCAATCCGCCTAATTGGATCTCTGTCACCCCGAGACTCTCGTCCTCGCCGTCGCCTAACTTTAGCACCGACTCCGGCACCAGTTCCACCTTCTCTCTGTCGACCTGTGGATACGATCATCGATCTATCAACAGTTTGTCATTGAACCTGGTACCAGAGTTGGGCAATAATCGATTATTTTTTTCATTACTTTTGTGCAATCGAATCGAATTAATTACGAAAGCACCCTATGTTTTACAGTTGATGAAATGGCTACACTCTCTTTATAGTTATTCAAAGAATCGGTCGGTTGATAAACGTACCCAAAGCGTGGTAGTGTTGTTGTCACGAACATAATAGACGCTGTGCCGCGCGCCATTTAAAAAGTTTGTGTTCTCTCGTTTAACGCCGCAAGCAACGCCTTCCGTGTTCTCCTCGAATAACAGGTGACCCTCGGGCGTCAGAGCTACTAGCAAGTAGTAGCTTCTTCTGGATAGAAAAGTTTTCGACAAACATTCAACATCATCGAGGAGTGACTTGGGAGAAACAAATGTCGAAGCGACTGAGGCGCTGAAACGAAAGGATCGTTGACGACTTACTTGTTCTCAGTTTGCAGTAGTAGCAACGTAGTGTTGTGCGTGGGATGATGTTCGTTTGTGGAGAATGCCAGTTGAACCTTCACCTGATTCACTGGTCCAACTAGATCGAATTCGCGCTGAAGAACACTTTGACCCCTAAAGTCTGCTCCCTTTTCTGGAAAACGCTTTCTTCTTTATAACTGGCGATCGCCATTCTCAAGCATTTAACCCTTTCGCTACTACGGGCCACTATAGTGGCTCTGCGCAAGATGTCACTGAGGTACTACGGGCCACTTTAGTGGCTCTCCGCCAGATGCCAATGATCTATTGCGTCCAACCGTTTTACGCAAGTTTCTGACTCTGGGCATACACTGATAATGTTTTTTGCATCATTTACTGCTAACAACTGAATAAACAAACTGCTTAGCAATCGATGTACCTCGGCAATCAGTCTCAGCAGCATGGGTTCTCCGCCGCGGCATTCTCGCTGACGATCGGCGTTGCGTGGCGTGCAGTGATGTCGCGGCGCTCCGTTCAGCAGAAGTACCGCGGCGGAGAACCCGCCCGTAGCGAAAGGGTTAAAGATTTTGCCAAAATGAACGCACAGTAAAGTATTCGGACTCAAAAATTGAGCGAACTGATTTTATTCGTTTTTATCAGAATAAAAGTATTTGGAAGTGAAATAATGATTACCTTCGACACAGTTATCCCCGATATAAGAAGTCAGTTCGCAATTGCACAAGGACTCCTGCTTGCCAAAATTCTCAGTGCAAATGCCGAGATTCTTGCAAGGCACAGCGTCGCACTTCATTTGACAGTCGGGTAAAACACCCTTGCTGCCTTCGTGGTTCGCTTCGTTGGCCAGTTTAGGAAGATTGACCAGGTACTCCCCGATCATTAGTCCGCGAAGACAGCCCACGTAGCCTTTGATCTGCGTCTCTTCTTTGCTGACTATCAGCAAATCGTTCGAATCGAAGCCTCCCAGATTCACCTATGTAAGATCGTTGATCATTGCATTCATTTGATTCGAGTAGGCCGCTGAAAATCTCACCTGGAAGTAATTAGTGGGCGGCGCGGGAGGCCTTTGAGGTGCCAGAACCTCTTTCTCAGGGTTTACCCACGGCTTGTTCGAGTAACTGTCCAGGAGCACCGCCGTCGCGTTTATGGTTTTATTGTATTCGTTCACGTGCAGTGTCGTTGACTTTTCGTCGCGGATTATGGCGATCTGCACCGAGATACCCGTGTTCGCACCTGAAATGGGTTCCCGTAAGAATCTTCGACTCTTAAGTACCGAAATTGTAACCGAAGGTGACATGTCGCAACGAGGGTGTTTCGATTCGAAAGGAACTTACGCGGATGTTCGACGGTAATATTCTTGATCTCGTTGCCGGAATTGAACAAGTACACGATCGACTCGTTCGCAATGTACAAATGAACGAAGTTGTTCAAGTGATCATTGGCGTAGATAATCAGCGAATAATTATCGTAGGTTCGCAAATTGATCAGCACATTTTCCTGGAGTATGCTCTTCAGCAGCAACGACTCCTCGTTTTCGTCGTCCGTGCCGAAGTAGTTCTTATTCAGGAATGCTTCTTGCGACGTAAAAGTGAGAGCCTTCTCGTTTATATCTGGTTATTAATGAGCAAGATTATTTACGATGGTAAAGTGGTTTGGAGGCAGTGAGACTGTTAATTGCTGGAGCTTACTCCTCTCGCAGTAGGTGCCAAGGTGAGCCCACTTGTTCTCGCAGACGCATTCGAAGTTGCTCCAGAGTTCGACGCACAAGGCGCCGTTCTGACACTTGTTCGGCTGACAGGACGGTTTGCAGTCTTTTATAATCTCGGAGAGGTGGACGGACATGTAGCTGTGGATGTCCAGGATCTCACCGTTCACGACAAGCCCGCGGAAACAGCCGATCAAACCCTGCCGGATTGACGAAGTCCTCAAGTGTTCCCTGCAGTTCGATAAGTTTCGTGTTTACCTTCCGTCAATTAGAGAATGTAATCGAAGCGTCAACTTGGGAGAAACACTCACGCGGTAGCGCCCCCGATGAACATGGAACCTTCGAAGGGCCCAAACTCCTCTTCAGAAGTAAGATTCACCATTTGGTGTTTAGTGTTGATCATGAATCTGACGTGGTAATCGTTGTAATCGATCCAGATCTTCTGCCACTCGCCGTTGTTCAGTTTTCGTTGGCTTTTCACCTCCATCTCTCTGATCCTTCCAGTGTTCAGAGTGAAGGTGAAAGTCAAACGGTTCTCCGAGGTCAGGGTTACCATGAAGGACGGATAATTGCTTCTGATGGGTGGCTGATAAAGCAAAATTGCTTTCTCGCCGGTAGTTCGGAAGCTGAAGGCTATGTCTCCTTTCCGCCAGCCTGGCACTTCGATGTACGATTGCGAAGTTGTGAAAGTGACCACATACTTTTGAGTGTCTACAATAGGAGATATCACTTTTCGTAAGAGTTCTTTTTGCGAATAATTTTTGTTGGTCCTAGCAGAAAGTGATCTTTTCTCGGTTTACTCACTCGTTTCGACGCATTCCAAAGGGCCCAGAGTAATTCGACCTTGAGCATCCTCCGCTAGGTCTCTTTGCTGCAGGAAGACCATACCCGTGATGCCCAAGGAGTCTGGAGTTCCGTAATAGCCCTCGTCGGAGAGCCATTTCACGTTTCCGTCGAAAATGTCGCAGTTGCAGCTCAAATTTTGGTCGACGCAGGTCCTGTTCACTGTACCAATCAAACATTTAGCAAGTCATTATATCAGCCGCGGTAGTGTTCTTAGAGAGTTCCCGTGGCTCCCCCGAATTACGGGGGCGTCTGACATGCAGATTTCCCCCGCGTTAAAAAAAAAAGTCATTATATCAGATAAACCCTCCTCTATCTGTTCAGACCAATTATGACTTTCTAACGTTTTTACTCTTCATGCAACACCGCATTTATTTGACCCGTAATTTAGTTGTTCGAGCGAAATTTCTACTACGTTAAAAAAATCCTTGCCCGTAAACGGTTGAATGTCATGTAACTATGTTGCTATACTCACTTCCGCAAGGACAGGATCCCCTTTTTACGTTACCAATGTAGTCTACGGTGGTTCCGCTAGAGCTCAAGAACCACGTTGCACTATGCAACTCCAGTGGCGCCTTAGAGCAATCGTACCTAATGTACTGGCTGCAGTAAAGCGAGTGGGAGATCAATTCCTGCAGCATCTCCGCGGTAAACTGTCTGTACTTGATATTCAGAGAGAAATCTGACTCCGCGATGGACCGGACGTCCATCTGGGAAGGCAGATTATGTTCTACGATAGTCTTCGTCGAGTCTTCGAGAGACTGGAACTCGCATTTAACCACGGCCGGTGGAAATCTGCCGTTCCCGTCGATGTCGATCGTGTAGACGTCGTCTTGGGAGTAGCCTAACAGAGCCAATTCTTCGCACGTTTTTCTGAATTCCGCTAAAATTAATCGGACGTTCATCTTTATCACCGAACGTTGTACCGAGTAATCGTGAACTCTTGAATTTCTGCTTACCGAAATGGCAATTTTTACCCAAGTAACCGGTGCCGGTGCAGTCGCAATTGATCTTGTTCTCTTTTACCGAACACTTGCCGCCGTGTTCACAGGTGTTCGGTCTGGTGCAAGGGTCAACGAACTGGCAATTGTCCAAGGCTACTTCTCCTATCACTCTTTCGGTGTTTACCACGTGTCGCGGTTCGATCCTTTCGTCGTTTACTCGAATTTCTCTCATGCAGCCGACCAAACCTGGTTTAGAAATCCATGCAGTTATTGCACATTGGTCAGTGGATTTTTGTGGATATAAGAGATCTTTTATTTTTCGTCGATTAATTATAAAGCAGTCCAGTTACCTGCGTTGCCCTTTCCACTTCCAATGATCACTTTGTCGCCGAGTTCGAAGGTCATGGCGAATAATTTACTCTGTTTGTTCCTGTAGTCTACGACAATACTAAGTTCCCCTCTGGTATAATTTAGCTCAACCGCGTGCCAAGATGTGTTATACGGTGGAAACTTCACTGCAGCTGTGACCGTTATGTTCTCAGTGGTCACGGGGATAAGGTGAAAACGTATCTCGTCGTTAACTAAACGGAGCTGGGTGCACAAAACGTTTAAACTATAACTCTAATATTTTTACAAGCCGTTTCACAAAAATTCGAATCATAGAACAGAAACGCATAGAGCGTATCGATCGTTGACAAATATTCACACTTTTCTATTATGAAAAAGATCTTACCTCCCAATAGCCATGATCGCCGTTGCTCTTTACGTTTCCAGACGCCACCACTGCTATCGGTTTCGAACTTTTGAAATCGAAATTCAATTTCAGAGAATCGGTTCGCGCTATCGGCCACCAAATGTGGCTGCCGGCGAACGGATACGTTATTGGAATTACATCGACGTCGGCTTCGTAGTACTCTGGTTCTAGGACGCCAATGTAGTGTACCATCGGGTTCGATTTTTTCAATTCGTAAATGATGGACTTGTCGTTGAAGAACACGTACTTCAGCGAGCCTAGGCACAATTGAAAATATTTCTTTTCTCTACGACGGAAGTGAAACTAGTTCCGCAAAGATCTAGGTGGAGCAGAAACGGACACATCTGCCTTCTTAACATGTTTGATAGGATCTTGAGTATTTTACGTACCTGCAAAATTATTGTACGAAAGCAGACCATTCTTTTTGTGCAATTCCGGACCACCGCCAATGTAGATTTCCGGGTCAATGATCATGTTATAATTTTCTCCAGGGACTTCGAGCACTTTGATCTCGTCGTCCAAGCTGACGAAAACCAAGGATCCATTGTGGAATATCGTTAAATTGTTCCAGTGGTTCGCGGTGATATAATCGCCGAGCACCGTAGAAATCTTCGAATTGTGTCCAAAGTCTAATTCGACGTGCACGGATCCGTTCATGATGGAGGCTGCCACATAGTGAGGAGTCCCATCGATCTCGCCGGATGCGTAGAACAAAGCCGAATCGTCCCACTTTGTCTGCACGAAATAAAAGATCGCGAATGTTAAGAGATCGCGATAATCCATCTTCCAAGAAACATTTTACGCGTACCTTGAACGCCATACTAATTCTGTTCACGGACGAATGGACTCTGTCCTTCCAATCGTATACCCGAAACGATACGTAAGAGGATCCCCTTAACGTCAAAATCGTCGCGGCTGCAAAGATTCAATTAATCAGCAGCTAAAATAGTTTTCTCGCAAAATTTCGCTTGTCCTGAACGATGGAAAAAAAATTACATACTATACACGTCGCAATTTACTCCCTCGTACTTGGTCCCAAAGCAGTCGCAAGTCAAACTGTTATAGTGATTCACGCACTGAGTGGAGATGAAACAGAGATTCTCTCGCGTCCTGCACCTGAAATTCCCCACGCAATTATGTTCTCGAACGTCCAGCAACATGATAATTAAAACTCACATGTCTATGCAACCCTCTTGCACGTTTTCGTGTTTCGTTGCGATTAGAGGCTGAATCGGCAACAGATCGCTTGCCGATTTACCGGAACTGAGCACCATGTCCCTTATGCAGCCCACGAAAGACTCTATTATGTATTTGACACCATGCAGACGCTCCTCGGAACTCAATCCTGGCGTGGACAAGCAAGAGCGATCAAATCAAACGAAGGAAGATCGTGCGACGCCAATATTCCGCTAACACAGAGTTCACAGTCTTCGCCTTACCTCCAATGAGGACGACGGAAGCCAGTTCGTCCGACACACCGTAATTGACCACATGCTCTAGAACCTTGAGCGTCGTTTCCTCCTGTTTGTCGTCCACTCTGGCTATCAATTTCGCCCCGTGCACGTCGATCCTGACGAGAACGCTGTGCCATTCGTCCCTATTCAGCCCTTCGCCCACCGTCAGGCTGGTCGACTTCTTGCCGAACACGTGGACAACCTTCAGCTGACCCTTCTCCACGATCACGTACAAGGCGTACGGATCCAGGCTCTCTGGTCGATCTTTGACACTGTGGTAGACTAGAAGGCCGTGGGGTAGTTTCGTGCGGAACTTGAACGATATCTCACGGCACAGCCTGGAAATCGAGATGAAAATGGCTCGACAAACGAGAGGGCTGTTGACACGGTAAACTCTGCCGGCTGTGGAGGTGTCGAGCTCACCGTAATTGGAACGGCTTGATGCCAGGTCCGTCTAGTTGGATGAACGTGTTACTTTGCGCGAACATGAACGTCTTCTCGTACCCCGACTCCATGAAAGTCAGCTCCTGCGAACGGAGTTCGTCGATTCGTTTTTTGGAATCATTAATGAGAAACGTTGACGAACGAGGGGCGAGTTCGACTAATTACTTTTAGTTAAAAATAATACCCAAATTCAATCTTTTCGAACGAAACGCGAGGAACAAAATTGTTTCTATCCGACCTACCATGAATTTTATCATTTAGATCCTGCTTCCTGACGGTCGTTACTAGATTTCGTAAATGATCTGTTATTATTATAATAATTATATTTCTAACCAAAGTATCTTGGGAAACAGGGACACGGTAATTGTTCGAAAGTTCCTGTAATTTATTTGGACGTCGATCGTTACGTAGAGTATGCGAAGGGACAACGACCCGGAATCTAATCTTCGGAACCGTTCGCTTCCTCCGGGCTCGTGTGATTGTAAAAAGTCCGTTTTACATGCAAATACGCTGAGATTACCTTTCCCCTTTTGTACTTCGGTACAGGTGGTTTCGTTGGCGCGGGTGGTGCAAACGTCGGACGCGGAGTAACAGCGGTGGTAGAAGGCAGTGTGCTGGTAGTCACGGTGCTTGTCACAAAAACGCTGCCCTTTGTAATCAAATATGGCGGTAGGGTATCTGAAAGCACCTCGGGCATGATTCTCTGTTCATTGAACTGTTGGCAAATTTTAATTCGTAATCGCAACACCGAGATGCTAGGAACGCTAAATTAAGGAACAAGTGGATTCAGCAAGCTGGACGGAGTACAGACGATACAATCGAAAACCGATCTGCAAAATTAAGCAGCTTGAAATCTGGAAGTTGGTTGGACTTTGTGCAAAACCACTGTGCACATTTTTATCGAAAACTCCGGTCTCTGCACCAAGGTCTCCAATTGCATTGTCCGTCTTCCACAACGATACCAATTAAGAGAAAGTTCAACAGTCCGACATTTGCGATTTACTATCGTTACCAGAATCATCACGTGCAAACAGTTGCTCGGTTAACGGTTATTAAAAGGATAGAGTGAAACGCTTACGTTCAGGACCACCCACGCAATAATGAAGGCATTCGATCTCGGAGTTGAAGCGGTTCTCGTTTCCCAGACAGCCGCCGTAAGGGAACATCCTGCATTTCCCTTCAGTCTTGTTGAACGACCACTTGTATACGTACTGCTTGCAGGGGCCTTGTTCCATTTTCACGAGACATTTGTCTGGGAGCGTTCTTTTGGTCGTGGTGAACCCGTCCAATTCGTCGGACTGGTCGCTTTCCGACGAGTCTGTCAGGTCCGCTAAGACCGTTGCGAACGCGATCGCCCAGACGAAGACCCCGAGGGTCCGTTTCACGTTGTTCGCCATTATCGTTTTGCTGAAAACACAGCAACATCTTTATGCTAAAAGTATGACTCGATCCTTGTGACGTTATGAAGTGTTTGCTAAAGTGGTCGTGAAAATTTTACAGCGCCTCTTTTGAAGATCAAACTGCTTTGAACGTTGTCTTCGAACGTTGTCAAACTCCCAAACGATCTTCCGTTCAACAAAATCATCCTCAAAGACAATATATAGAGGAAGACACTTGGTAAAATGCAATGCCC